>NC_048303.1:87368948-87488970 GCF_013100865.1 Trachemys scripta elegans | reverse complement strand
GCAGCTGGGCCTGGGACCAGCTAGTTCCATCCCCATGTAAGCAACAAAGGACTTTCAGCTGAATCCCAGTTGGCTTGCAGCAGAAGAACCTGACTGTCCAGATCTCCTGATTGTCTAGAGGAACCAACAGATGTGCTCTTAAGCTCAGCACAGAAGGCCGATGGCTGCTCCATGCTTATGCCCACAGCTGCGATCGCTCCTGTGCTGATCTTATTCCCAGCCTTGCTCCAGTCCACTCTATACGTGCTCCCCTGCTCATTGCCTGACTCCAGCTTTGTCCACTAGACCTTGCTGCCCACTGCTCCACTCACTAGGCCCAGCTGCCCATACCTCGTTCCATGACAACTACCACTGTCATACATTTTGCAAATACCCTTGGGGCTAAAGAGAGACCAAAGGGCAGTTTTGTATATGGTTTGTGTCAAAGTTAGACTCAAGACTCATAGTTAGTTAGACTACTCTGTTTTATTAGCACAGTGCTCTGCTAATACATTCAGATAATGTGAGCCCCCATGCAAGATTCAAACAGTCTTATTTATACAGATAAAAGGGTGCGAACTAAACAAAGGGACAGAGAGAGCAAAATTGTAAAATTTGCCTGGGGCACAATATGCATATCCTGCTTCCTTATTAACTCTTATCGATCTAAGGCTAATGCTTCACCAATTGCCCTTAAATGGAGCAATTGATTAACAGTTAATGTCTGCTTTCCTGACACCTGGATTGCAGCATTTCTCAGTTTTACTTTAAGGTACATACAGCATTCTTTAATTCATTCTATTTCTTTAATATAATTCATTTCATTTTCGCATTTGTTACACACTGTTCACTATGAACTGAAAAAAACTTTCTATGGCCAGAACATATTGCCACATGAAAAGAGACGTCCTACATGTAGGTTGAGGGCAGCATACTAATGTCCAGGGAAGGAATAATAGAAGCAACAGTGACCATCATTAACTTGATTTTCTTGATAAATCTGTTAAGCATTCTGAAGTACAGAATGGGTCAAAGACCACCTCTCTTTTTTGGGAATCAAGAAATAGTGGGAATAGAAACTTTTCCCTCTGTGGTGATAAGGAACTTCTTCTATTGCTCCCAGTTTTAACAGGGAATGTACTTCTTAAAACAGTTTTGTGAGATGGGTCCCTGAAAAGGGACGCAAGAGTATGTTGGAGACAGGGAGGAAGGTAAATTGGATAATGTATCCTTTTTACTGTGCTAAGCACCCAACTGTCCAATGTAATTTTTGTTGATGCACTGTAAAAGAGAGATAGGCATGTTCCAAATGGGGGTAGGGGTATTTGAATGCAAAAGATGAAATAGGGTTGGTATGTTGTCTTGACAGATATATTAAAACACCTGTTTCAAAGTCACTGAAGACTGCTGAGAAGGACCAACTACAGACAATGCCAGTGGACAGTGTTTAGAAGACCTCTGCTCATAGTAGGGTCTGTACCATGTTTGAGGCTTAAACTGTTTCCTCTTTGCTACAGAAGTGTAAACACCCAGCAAACAAAGGGTTGCAGGAGTATCTTTCAACATGTGCATCATGTTGTTGGTCTTCTGAGAGAACAGTGTAGCACCTTCACATGGTAAATAGTCTATTGCAGCAGTTCTCAAACTGTGGGTTGGGACCCCAAAGTGGGTCACAATCCCATTTTAATGGGGTCGCCAGGGCTGGCGTTAAGCTTGATGAAGCCCGAGCCCCACCGCCTGGGGTCAAAGCCCGAGGGCTTCAGCTCTGGGTAGTGGGCCTCAGGTTACAGGCCCCCCACCTGGAGCTGAAGCCCTTGTGCTTGGACTTTGGCCCCCCACACCCAGGGCAGTGGGACTCAGGCTTCAGACCCCCTCCTAAGGTCATGTAGTAATTTTTGTTGTCAGAAGGGGGTCACAGTGCAATGAAGTTTGAGAATCCCTACTCTATTGTATTTTGCAGCAGTCTTGGAATGCTGAAGGCCGGAAACTAAGAAGAGAATCTCATTGAAATGTGATGCAGTATCTGACATGTCAATCACTTAAAACTGCTTCGAGAGACATGCAAATAGTGAGATGACCTTTTGAGGGAATGGCCAAGAATTGATCTTCATATTTCTTGGGCAGTTTGTTAGTGAATTTTGAAATTGCTGACTAGTTAATAAAAAGTATATTTTGACAACTATGCCAGATAATTTGATACTCTAATTGTGGTAATGCCTTTCTGCTGTACACATCCAATCTCTGATAATATTTATCTTTCAGGGTAGCTTTAGAGTGAGGCTGCCTCAAATGCTTATTAGCTACTCTGACCATTAAGAAGTTTGGAATGGGAAAGGTAAAGAAATACTCAAAGTCTTGCTGAGGAACTTGGTAGCATCTGTCCACCCATTTGGCAGTGGGTGGGGTGGAGGCAGGTATCTGCCAAAGGGTCTTCATAGCTTCCAGTAAGGCATCATTAATGGGAAGGGCAACTCTTGCAGGAGCAGGAGTTTGCAATATGTCTATTAATTTGTGCGGATTGTCTGGCACAAGTTCTGCTTGTATTCCCAAAGACACTGCTACTGTCCTAACCACCTTACCTTAGACCTTAGTTTATCCTGTGCCACATGGGGCACTCCAGTTCCTCAACTGACTGTGACCATTCACTAGTTGTGGTACTTTGTTCACCAGGTGATGGCAGCACATTCAATATCTTCTGTCACTGCCTTTGGCCAGTTCTTCCTTGGCCTTCCTCACTTCTCTTTCCTGCCTTGGGTACCCACTTTAATGCTTGTTTAGTAGGTCTCCCATCTTTCATATGATGTACACATACCAACTGCCTGTGCCTTCTTTCTTTGATGATATTTTTCTAACATTTGTTTTGTCTTTCCATGAAATGTGTAATATCTTCCTCAGCCTACTGTGATGGGCAGCCTCCAGTCTCCCTTGTTAGCCACTGTCATTGGCCAAGTCTCTGCTCCATACAGTAGTATGCTCACTATAATGGTATGATCTGACCTTTGGTTTAGTACGGAGACCTCTGTTTGGCCAGATGCTGTTCATCCTTCCAAAAAATGGTGTTTGCTTTTCCTAATCTTGTATGAATCTCTTTATTGCAGGCACCTTCAAATTCATCATATTCCCTAGTAGCAGAACTCTTCTACCTATTCATTTTCTCCCCCCTGCCCCGAATACACTTTTGGATCTGTTGTCCTGTTTCCTACCTTCATAATCTTGATTTTCTCTGCATTTACTTTCAATTCAAGTCTTGCTGCATCCTGTTCTACCTATAAAGTAAGGGCAATCATCCCATTCCATGTCACTTAGTAAAGCAAATGTCATCAGCAAAGACAATGAGAGCCTGAAAAACTTAAAAATCCTCAGGAAGAAGCAATGGGAACTCTGGAGACAGCCTCACCCAGAGAAAAGGAAGAGAAACTGGGGGTGGAGGGACATCTACAGGTCCCTCCCCAGTCTCCTCTACTGGAATACACAGAAGAAAAGAGGGAAACTGTGAGACTAGATGTGGGTCATCTCTGGGCACTACAGGGACAGGAGGAGATGACTTTATCCTGGATTTAGTCACTAATGGAGGCCTAGACATTCTAGAAGCAGGCCAACAAGCCAAATAAGGCTAGGGAGCACAGTCCCATACTGGAGGGCACCAAACTGAAACATCCTTAGAATAAAGACCTTGCTCTAGAGTTTGGGCATCTCTAGAATGTTGACAGTATGGAGACCTAAATGACCTTGTTGGAGATATGGGTTTGCCATGGTGAGAGTAAGAAGAGAAGCTATAACTCTTCTCAGAAAAATGAGGAGTCCCAGTAGGCATCAGGGAGTGCCAGTGGAGCTGACACCGCATATATCGATGAAGTGGAGGAATTGTTGGTGCTGTGGTAACTGTAGTTGCCGGTGCCTCTGATAGTGAACAGAAAATCCAACAAATGATAGTCCAGGAGAGGGAGAGACAGAAGGTATTTTGCTGTGAAGAATGCCTGCAACATCAATGGCCCAATAGCAGAGCAAGTGTTCAGCCACTAAAGCTAGCACTGCTTACAACCAGACCTCTCCTTAGCACCGGAGGAGCTTTCAGAGCCTTTTTTTGTCAGGGGACTTCAAATGTTGATCAGTTTCCGAGGACAAAGAAGGTTTTGAGGAGTCCACTGGAGATGAAGACAAATAACATTTCTCACCTGTTTTTGGCTTAGAAACTGGGACAGCCAGAAGGGCACTTCTCATGGACAAACTCTCCACTGTCTCGTGGTTGGGGGTGGTCTCTGAAGAGACACACATTGTCTTCTCAAGAGGACGTTCCTTGAGGTGGAAATCCCTCTTCTTTTTGTGTTCTTGTCGGGAAGGAGGCACAAATAGGATATTTGTCCCTCACATGCCCCTCACCTAAGCAGATTAGGCAACGTTTCTGCCTGTCGCTCACAGGGATCATGGCCCTGCATGTGGCATGCTGTTTGAAACCTGGGGATTTCTGCATATTAACCCCACTAAATACTAACTAGCTTACTCTAACTATATACAGATGGAGAATTTATCTGAGGCTGGCTAGTGGAGTGATGAGGAGCTCCAAATCTCACCATGGGCAGCAAGGTGGAACTGAAATGGAGGCAGTGATCTTGCCCTGTTTACGTCCTCAGCTTGGTGCACAAAGGAGCAGGAGCACATGCATTGCCTTCTGATACGGTTGGGAAAAAAGTTTCCAAGTCAATGCATATACACCTACATTTCAGGTGTCATCAGCATTGCATAGGCACCAGAATCCATACCCACTCAGTAAGGCCTCAGTCCTGTATGGGGAGCTACCCTAATCTAATATTAGCTAGCTATCAGTTGTGGATTGCTGTAGCACAATGCACTTCAACCGTGCCCCTCTTCACTCTTTACATATCCCTATGCTGGAAGCTGCAGTGAGGTGCCGCAGGATCTGGCTATGATAGCACAATATCCGCTGAAGATTCCCCCACCCTTGGGAAGCGGGATCCTTAGTTGGGGGAGATCTGGCTGCTTTTTTGGCCCCTTTGTGGCAGCCAAGTAGCACCAAGGGACCAGACTGTAGCCAAGGATCTGTCCCTATTTTTTCTAACAACAATGAAACTCTTCTGGTAGGGACAGACTAATGGTAAATAAGCTTTGTATAATTAACAACTCTATCCTGCATGGTGCTGGGGAGCGCTTCCTCGGAGAGTCCAAGTCCCCGGAGTTTGCACTGGAATTACTGTTTGTCAAGCACACTCAGCACCTCACAGGAGGCACCAAACACCTTGCATTATCAGGTCCCAAGTAAACATTCCTATTTCTTCCTTACCTTGTTATGGACCTTAAGTTTCAATGAAAGCACAAACAAAAAATCACAAGACCTCATCCTAGAGAGATGAAATGACACTACCACACAACAAAGACAATGGGCCCACTGTTTAAAAGGTCAGACACCTTTTCAGTGACACAGAAAGCATTCATTCTCCACCTATGGATGGTCAGGATTTGGCAGACTCTCAATAGTTTGCCAGAGGCTAATGGATGGCAAAGAAGGTCTGGATTGTTCTGTCTTCTGAACATATTTTTAAATGTTTCTTTCTAAAATGTGATCAGCAGAGAGCTGAATCTCTAGCTCATAGAATGTCTTTAGAAATGTAATGTAGCTGGGGAGGTGGCCCTTCTGGGCAAAACTCACTCAAGTTGTGGGTCTCTGCTGGTACATTTCTGCCGCACCGAGGAGGTCCAGCATAGTGGTGACTTCAGTCCTTTCAGGTTGTTCAAAAGGTAATCAGGAACAAAAACCACTACTCAAAACTGTGGTCATCCCACAGGCCTTCAGTAGGGCCCTTCCCTTCTATTCAGCACTTGTTTCCAAAACAATCTGTGCTTCACCTGATTCTCTTCTGATTCTGGTTGTCCCTTCCAGGATGGATGTCTGGCTGGCCAGTGAGTGCCATCTCAGGGCTGCAACCAGGCTTCTCTTCCACCATGAGACACACGGAGCTGTGTCCTCCCTACTCGTCAACCCTGAACAGGGCTAGGCCCTTTCCTTTTATCTCTTCTCCCCACATTTGAAGTTGGATACAGATGTAGCAGAGCAAGGCAATAGAACACAAGAATGGCTGTACCGGGTCAGACCAAAGGTCCATCTAGTCCAGTATCCTGTCCACCGACAGTGGCCAATGCCAGGTGCCCCAGAGGGAGTGGCCCAACAGCCAATGATCAAGTGATCTCTCTCCTGGCATCTATCTCCATCCTCTGACAAACAGAGGCTAGGGGACACCATTCCTTACCCATCTTGGCTAATAGCCATTAATGGACTTAACCACCATGAATTTATCCAATTCTCTTTTAAACGCTGTTATAGTCCTAGCCTTCACAACCTCCTCAGGTAAAGAGTTCCACAAGTTGACTGTGCGCTGCATGAAGAAGAACTTCCTTGTATTTGTTTTAAACCTGCTGCCTATTAATTTCATTTGGTGACCCCTAGTTCTTGGATAAGGAAAAGTTATTTACTTATTCCCATAATACATTTTCTCCACATCACTCATGATTTTATATACCTCTATCATATCCCCCCTTAGTCTCCTCTTTTCCAATGGGGTCTACAGACTTTCCCTAATCCTTTCACTGCCGGGGGGAGCTTGTCAGCTTCCCTAACCTCCCCCTCCCCCCGGTGGTGTAGGGCCTCTCTGCCCCAACACAGTAATGCTTACAGAGTCTGTGCTTGGTGTTTTAATGATCTCACACTGGTGAGAATTAGGAGCCAAGCCACTGAAGTCAATATGGACACAGGTTTGACAACAGCATAAATGAACATGACCTTCTGTTTCACTGTAACAACTGTTCTACCCCTCGACCACAGCATTATGCCTCTGTGTTATAAGACATTATTTGCACATTTTTCCATTCATTGCTATTAACGTCAGCCCATTGGAAGCTAAAGAATTAAATCAGCTGAAATATTTCCTTTTCCACTGCCGAAGGCAAGATAAAAATACACTAGGTTGTGTTATCACATGGGTTTTTCCATGAATACTGGACTGTTGGCACTGATGAAGAAAACTTATATCTGTTATTTAGCCTCCTTCTCCTAGCAGTGAAACATTTGTTCAAGGGTGGAGAAAATCCATATAAAGAATTATATGAAATCTGCCATTATATAAAGTTGGGGAGTGTGAAAGATCGAATCTGAGGCCTTACAAACTTGATATTAGCTCTTTAATGCTATACACAGATCTAAAACCTGATCCTGCAATCCTTTCACATTCAAAACACACAGGAGTACAAGTGTAATAATGCAGAGGAACCACTGCCAGATCAGATAATTATATAGCAGACATTTATTCAAAAGGGGCCGATTCTGCTCTTAGTTACTGTGTGACCCCACTGGATTTGTTTTATTGTCATGGCTCCAGCAAAGAGGATTTTTTAAGTCCCATGGGATAATGGAAAGCAGAATTCAGCCCAATGAGTAGAAAAGATTAAACAAATAAGGTCCTGTCCAGACTGGGAGCAGAACCATGCTAGCTTCGAATGTTTGCCCAGAAGAAAGATGTGTTCCAAAAATAATAAGTCCTAAACACGCTAGTGACTATATTAGGAAAAATCCAGTACACTGGTGCCAACAGTGGAGGAAGTTGTAGTGTAGACAAAGTTCATGTGTTTTTAACCACCATTTTATCTAATAAGGGAAAAACGGGGGGGCGGGGGGGTTAGGGAGACAACACACACCCCAGAAGTAGTGTCTTGCTCTCCTGAACCCCTCACTAACTAAATCATAGTGTAGTAGTTATGGCTTAAGTGGTTTCTTTTTACTAGAGCGCTTGCTTACTTACCAGTATCAAATGAGCTACATTGGTGGTAAGGGCTCTTTACACTGGTATAACTGCATACACATGAGGGATTTGCACCTATTTATATCAGTTTATAAACTGATATGGCTATAGTGGTCCAAAAACTGCATGTAGATAAACTTTCAATTAAACTGGTGCAAAAACTGTGTGTAGACAAGCACTAACTCAGAAACAAAAGCAATATAAACAGTTTTAAACAGGTACAAGTGTGTCCGTACTCTGAGTTTTCACTGGTTTAGGTAAATTGGTGCAAAACCGGTGTGCGGCTCAGCCCTATGCAGTGTATGGGAGAGCATGGAAAAGTAATAGATTGTGTAGCTGTTTACTGAAAAGAATGGGGGGGTGGGGAGAAGAGAGAAGAAAGGGAAAAAACTGTCTCTCTGCTTAGCCTCTTTCATGCTAATTAAAGAAATCAAAGGCAGCACCATTTGGAATTCAAACTCGTGATAGTCATGAGTGTAGAGACCAAAAAAAAGGATTAAGTGCTAGAGAAAAAAGCTGCATATGCCTCCATCTAGCAGGCAGAGAGTGTGGGTCTGTGAAGAAGGTAAGGCTTGCATTATTCTGCTAGAATTTCCCTGCGTTATTTTAAAACTAAGTTCAGAAGTGGTTTACTGGCTCATTCTGAATTCTTGAAAAAGAGTTATTTAATTAGGCCTGATTTCTTTTTAAAAAGAGCCATTTTGTCTTAATTGAATTTGGTGATATACAGTAGAATTTGCTCTTGTGCTATTTAACTGAAACCAATGTATTTACTTATGTCTTTTTCTATGGTTGTGTCAGATAAATTAGGTTTGAACTGTTCTGTCTGATCAGATTTGGATGGTTAAGTTCCTGAGGGAACTTAAACTAATGGCAATTAAGCATGCACAGATAGCACATGTAAATTGGCGCAGCTCTCTCCAAGTCAATGAAGCTGTGCCAGTTTATGCTAGGTAAGGGGCTTATCTAGATAGACACCACTACAGTGGCTGTAGCACCCTACTGAAGACACTACCTGCATTGACAGGAGGGGTTCTCCTGTCAGCAAAGGTAATCCATCTTCCCTACAGGCAGGCTAGGTCAACAGGAAAATTCTTCCATCTGCCTAGTGCTGTCTACAGCGGGGATTAGGTAGATTTAACTGTGACACTTGGGGTCTGGATTTTTCACATAATTATACTGACCTTATTTCCTAGTGTAGATCAGGCCTAAGTATCTGGCTTTTGGTGTTTAAAGGGAATAGAAACAAACACTGTAAGTAAAATATTCACCTTCTTTTTCATCTACTTCTCCCCTATCTCACTCTTAGATAAAGGGCATTATTAAGAGACCCATTTAGAGAACAGGAATAATCTGTTAGAGCCAATCATTTGGTCATATGAATTTACCAAAAACGTATGAGTGGTCTAAAGCACAGAGGTCTCCTCCTACATTGTCTTCAGGGCTGGTTTCAAAATACAGTGGATTCACCTTAGGTTGAAAGGAAAACCTATTCTCCTTGAGAAAATTCACTTCAGAAACCTGCAAATGTTTAACATCTAAAGAGAATAAGCCAAATCCTTCTTTCAGTCACAGTAGTGCAAACCCAGAGTAGCTCGACTAAAGTTTGTGGAGTTATAACTTTGGGTTTGCATCAGTATGGCAGTGTAACTGACAGCTGAATTTGATCCAATGTGTTTTGTTTTTGTTAAGTTACCACAGCCTTGTGTGTAAATAGATCTACTTTTTTCTAAAAATGTTTAAAAGAAACCCAAACCCTCTTTCTTCTGATAATGGAAATGGTGATAATATATTATGTCTTAGGAGTACTGTAATGGATTACTCTTTGTCCTTGTAGGTGTGACCAAAATCAGTCCTACAAAATGCCCAAAGGAGATCGCCAAACAGATGGCATCTTCAGCAGAGGAAAGCAATATACTTATCTTGCAGCAGAAGAGTAAGTATAAAACAAAACCATGACAGCATCAAAGCTAGTGAAAAGAATTACATTCAAATTCAGATATGTGGCACTCTCTAAAAGTCTGTTTATAAATGACTCAACAGAGAAGTTTTCCTCCATCCTGGGAACAGAATTTTACAAAGTAGGATTTTTCTTCTTTGTTGCAACCAAGGAAACAGAACCCAAGAAAAATTAATCAGAATTTTTGTGTTTGGGGAAAGTAAAGTCTATCTATTTTGTAGTTTTCTATAGCATCTATCACTTCAGTATCATAAGAAGCACTTGACAGTTAAATAAATTCTGTATGGCAGAATCTAAAAGTGGTTTTACCAGAGGAGGAAAGAGTAAACAAAATCAATGGCAGTTTCAAAACTGCATTGTTAATTCAGCTGACCACAAGCATTAAAATTAATGATTTTTGTAATAAAAGATTTACACTTATTGGTGCTTATTTAGCATCATTCATCTGAGGAAGCTGCACTGAATTTGACTGCTGTCTCTGAAAAAGGGCTGCTGTCTGCATCCACGTGTCATAAGAACTTCAAAGGGGGCATCATCTGACCAAAAAGTGAGTGGTATTAGCCAAAACCCATGGTAAACAGCAACATATCTCCCCAAACAGGAGAAGACTGAGGCTTGGTCTATACAACCAATGTATGTTGGTATAACTACATAGCTCAGGAGTGTGGAAAAGCCACGCCGACAGACATGGTTCTACCAACCTGGCCCCCAGCGTAGACAGTGCTATGTTGATGGGAGCACTTCTCTTGTCGACATAGCTACTGCCTCTCGGGGGGACAGAATACCTACGCTGATGGAGAAGCTCTCCTGTCCGCATAGGTAGCATCTTCACTAAGTGCTGCAGCGGTGCTGCTGCAGTGCTGCAAGTGTAGACAAGCCCTTATAATGCTGCACGAAAGCGAGTCTACATAAATTGGCACCAGGTGAGACTAACCCTAAGCCAAACTAATGAGAGAGGTTTAGCTTTGACACATAAAGACTTTAATTATTTGGGTCCTGATTACTTGAGAGGCTAACTTGCCACGGGTGTGGTACGAGTGCAGTTGGTACCTTCTAAGGTCCTGGACATAACAGCCCCCTTCTGGGTCTGTGGAACTTGCTCCCCATCTTGGCTTATCAGAGTCACCAGATTTGGTGACTTGTACCTCATGCTGCAAGATGCACCTGTTTTCCCACATTTCACCTGGAGAGCAGAGAAGGGGGGGGGGGAAGGAGGAGAGGGAATTCCCAAGCTCTGCCCCAAATAGCTTGATCCCCTAAAAGGGAAAGTCAACTAACCTAGTCTCAGCACTCATTCCGAGTCAAATGTACCTACATCCGGCCATGGTGACTCAGCTCGATCTAGCTGCAATGAAAGTAGCATCAAATGAAGCATCACACAGTTATGAAGTGGATTATAGTGGGGGTGAGAAGGTGAAGAAGACCTAGTATTTCAGCTCAAAGAGAGGGAAAATAAAGAATGACTCTCTCTCCAGGTCCATTTGGAGCATTCAGGCTATGAACATTGCCATTGACTCAATTTTTAGTACCACCGTTGCACTGATCTTCTCTGCAGAGAAGGCCAGATTCACTTGTCTATCTATAGAGCCTGGACAGGAGGGGTAGTGTCAGCGGAGATGGGATAACAGGCAGAGAATCAATAGACGCATCAACCTTTAGAGTGATAAAAATCCTCTCAGGCCCCCTTGGGGGAGACAGGGTAACAGACACAGCATGAGAATTGTGCATGGGGAGATGGAGCTGGGGGCAGAGGAGACAGAGAGGGAGCAGTGGAGAAGGCTCTGGCCTTGGTAACTTGAAATTGAGATGGGGGGGAAAAGATCGCCGGAATCAGAAAATACTGGCAGCTGCTGGAGGAAGGGTGCGTGGCTTCCCTGAGCAGAGATTACTAGACACAGGAGCAAAGCCAGCAGAGCCATCTCAGATCCTGGCATGACTGTGCAGCTGCAGGGAAACTGCTGTGCAGAGCTGCAAGGAAAAGCAGCAAGCTGTTGCCTGCCTTGTCATGCAGACCAACATGTCACCAGCCAGGTGAGAGTGCCCTGTCAGAAGAAGGAGAGAGAGTTAACAGGACCTTCCAGAATTTGACACCCTGAGACAGGGCCGGCTCCAGCATTTCTGCCGCCCCAAGCAAAAAAAAAAAAAAAAAAAAAAAAGCTGCGATCGGCGGCGGCAGTTCAGCGGCAGGTCCTTCGCTCCTAGAGGGAGTGAGAGACCTGCTGCCCCCGAATTGCCGCAGGTGCTGCCCCTCTCCCCTGGCCGCCCCAAGCACCTGCTTGTTATGCTGGTGCCTGGAGCCGGCCCTGCCCTGAGAGCTGGGAAAGCTTGCTGGTTCCAAAGGGCTGAAGGCCCCCAACAGTCTCTGCAAGCAGGAAGCTCAGACACAAAGCTGGCTGCTCTAGTTTCCACACCCACGATCTCTGTTCACTTCCATGTCCAACTTCTTAGCAATAGAAAACAGGAAGGAAAAGAAAGACTATCTTTCTCCCCCCTCCCCTCCAAGCGGAAACAGTGGGACAGAACAGGGGAACCAAAGTGAGTGTTCCATGCTTCTAAATAGAAAGAAGCATTAGAACTGGAAGGAAGAGAGAACTAACAAGGGTTTATAAAGACAGATAAAAAAAAACCCACCTCTCTCAATTCTTTTGTCTCCAGGCTTCTTTAAACAGTACTATAATCCCAACTGTCTTGAATCTCTGTCATAGACTAGGAAAAGACAGATGTATGGCTACATATCCTGTTAAGCCCATGGTCCCCAAACTCAATGTAACTCAAATTCCCACCCTCTAATCACAGTCATTGTGCTTACTGTGTCATGGAACAGGATACAAGTTTGGAAGTTGTCGGTGCACAGTTTACAGTCTTACATCTTTTCTGAAGTTGATTACTGGCTTTATAAATCATTACCCCTTTTGTCTCTGGCATTCGCTATAACATGGTAGATGTTGGACAGAGATCCCAGTGTTCTTTGCCTAAAGAGATTCAACTAATAAAAATGGGACGTATTTCTTATATAGCTTTTCCATTATGGGAATGCTCACTTCAGGGATTGGGGTGCGTTCTATAAGTGGTGGTTCTTTGCCTCAAATAGTGGTCTCCAATGATTGCATTTTCCCCGGTTGTTGAAATGGTCAAGCTTTTGGCAAGGACTTTAGCTAGTCAGTTACAATGGGGAGGTTGGCAGGAACCAGAGACTTAGACAAGAATGTGTAGCTGCCAGCTGGAGTGGGTTGAAGCTAAGAACAAATGTTGTGTCAAATTTTGCAGAAAGGTTTTGGCCAATTCTTTTTCTATAGTTCTCTAGTCCTCAAAGGAGTTGTTTAACATGAAATTCTGAAGGTCCAAAATTCCCACAAATGAGTGGAAGTCTCATTCAGAGGGCAGGTTGTACAGTGTCCAGCAAATGAGGTTACCGTTCAATAGCTATTTTTATCTTTGATATTCACCATGTGTTGCTTCATACTCTATAGATCATCCAACCACTGCAGGATTACTCACTGCCTGGTGGTTCAAGAGCTCAACATATTAATAGTTTTATTTTTTAAAAGGCACAGTATAGTTCATTTGTGTTCTCATATAAGCCTCTTGAAATTACGGCATTCACATTTATCAGCAAACATTTGTGCTAAACACACTCACTTATGGAAAAATTCATCTAGTTTTTCATTTTGCAACAGGGCTGCAGGTATTGGAATCCTTGTTGTGGTTCTTGCTGTTTTACTGATCATTGGCTGCTGGTATTACAAAAGGCGATGTGGCTATAAAAACCTCCTGGTAAGTGTGGCAATTCATGTTCTGGTACACCATCATTATTATTATGGTAGTGCCTAGAGGACACCACCAAGATCAGGGCACCATTGAACGAGGCACTGTACAAACACATATGAGAAAGCTTTTAAAATAAGACGGGGAGGGGGGGGAGAGAAGAGGAAACCAAGGCACAGAGAAGTGAAGTGACTTGTCGAAATAAATAAATAACCCCCCACACACACACACAAAAACAAACAAACACCCACCTACAAACCACCACACATGATCAGTGGCAGGGCCAGGAGTAAAACCCTGTCCTGCAGACTCTCAATACAGTACCTTTTCAATTACATCATGCTGCCACTAATATATATCGAACACCCCAAGTCTGCTAAGCACTTTAAGTCAAATCAAAGACTTAGTCTCTTCCTCTAATAGTTTACATCTAAACAACAAATGGCGCGGGGATAGGGAAGGAGGATGACAAGGGTTACAATTACAAGCTTATGTGTTTAATATAGTGGTTGTACATGTGCACTGTGTTGTCCGTTTATATAAAAAGGTAACTTGCAAAGGAGGAAAATGAATTTGTGCCCTTTTGTACTTCTTTAGATTTTATTTATACATCATAAAGAGGTACTTGCTGAGCGTTTCAAAGATATTATATTTGGAGTTCTGTCTTCTCTTAGTTGAATGGGATAGTAGTTTTGAACCCTTAACAATAAGAGCTTTTCTCCAAAATATTTTACTT
Source organism: Trachemys scripta elegans (assembly GCF_013100865.1). NCBI lineage: Eukaryota > Metazoa > Chordata > Testudines > Emydidae > Trachemys > Trachemys scripta. The sequence goes on along the minus strand of NC_048303.1, from coordinate 87,474,722 downwards.
AAATAGGTTTTGTACAACCTGAATAAAACTCTCCTCTCATCTCAATTAATTGGAAGTTGTACGTCCTTGTGATATCATAACCCTATTACATCTCCCCTCCAGTGGGGCATAGTGTCTTCCAGAGTACACATGACCTGAATTTCTATAGTGTTAAAAACCCACCTTCGAAAACCAAAATAAAACACTTTTCAGACTCTTTATACATCACAGAAAATGCAAAGTAATTTTTCCCCTTTAAAAGTATTATGAAAATATAATTATGATGTTTGTTGGGGGAGAAACTGGACAGAAGAAAGTGACTATGCAGGACTGAAATAGGAAAGGAAGAAGAGAGGTGAGAAGGAATGATTTTAAAAAGTGGGGGACATCAGAGGGAGAGGCATAGCAGCTGGAGGAGAACAGGATAAAACAGCAATGTGTGGGAATTGGAGACAGGTGGAAGTTAGTACATTTTTGTCCTCATTTTTGATCATCCCATGATTGGATGTCTCTGAAAAAAGAGCATGGATTGCATTAGCAGTGACAAAGCTTGCATAATGCCTACTGGCATTATGTCCACATTTTTATTGACTTTCACACTTTAAGTGATACATTTATAGTCATACTCAAGGATTCTTTTTCTGTCACTCTTACCTTTCCTTACTGTCTATTACAGAGTAAAAGCTCACATGCTGGCACTATGAGAAGGGTGGCAGGTGAAGATGCCCCACTGGATTGCAAAGCACTTTTACAGGAGTACAGCAACTTTAATTCTGTGGTAAGCTGAAGTCCAAGGTTTCATTTACTTACAACATTTAGGGTATGTCTACACTATGAGAGTAGTTCGATTTTACTTAAATCGAATTTTTGGAATCGATATTGCAAAGTCGAACGTGTGTGTCCTAAGGACAGTAATTCGACTTCGTGAGTCCACAGTAACGGGGAAAGCGTCGACATTGGAAGCGGTGCACTGTGGGCAGCTATCCCAGAGTTCCCGCAGTCCCCGCTGCCCATTGGAATTCTGGGTGGAGCCGCAAATGCCTTCTGGGTAAAAAAAATGTGTCGAGGGTGCTTTTGGGTAACTGTCGTCATCCGTCCATCACTCCCGCCCTCCCTCCCTGAAAGCGCCGGCGGGAAATCAGTTCGCGCACTTTTCTAGTCAGTGACAGCGCGGATGCCACAGCAGTGCGAGCATGAAGCACGCTGCGACCATCGCTGCAGTTGTGGCCGCTCTCAACGCCTCGCAGCTTATCATCCACCTTTCCCTGAGGCAGATGCAGATAAGTCAGGCGAGGAGGCTACGGCACCGCAGTGAGGGCCTGAAGTCTGAGAGTAGCACAGACCTCTCAGAAAGCACGGGACCCAGCGCCGAGGACATCACGGTGGCAATGGGTCATGTTGATGCCGTGGAACGGCGATTCTGGGCCCGGGAAACAAGCACTGAGTGGTGGGACCGCATAGTGCTGCAGGTCTGGGATGAATCCCAGTGGCTGCGAAACTTTCGCATGCGGAAGGGAACTTTCCTTGAACTTTGTGAGTTGCTGTCCCCTGCCCTGAAGCACAATGACACCCGGATGCGAGCAGCCCTGACTGTCCAGAAGCGAGTGGCTATAGCCCTCTGGAAGCTTGCAACGCCAGACAGCTACCGGTCAGTCGCGAACCAATTTGGCGTGGGCAAATCTACCGTGGGGGTTGTTGTGATGCAAGTAGCCAAGGCAATCGTTGATGTACTGCTGTCAAAGGTAGTGACCCTGGGAAACGTGGAGGCGATCATAGATGGCTTCGCAGCGATGGGATTCCCAAACTGCGGTGGGGCCATAGATGGAACTCACATCCCTATCCTGGCACCGGACCACCAGGCCAGCCAGTACATTAACAGAAAGGGCTACTTTTCCATGGTGCTGCAAGCACTGGTGGACCACAGGGGACGTTTTACCAACATCTACGTCGGATGGCCGGGCAAGGTTCATGACGCTCGTGTTTTCAGGAACTCTGGTCTGTTTAGACGGCTGCAGCAAGGTATTTACTTCCCGGACCACAAAATAACTGTTGGGGATGTGGAGATGCCTATAGTCATCCTCGGGGACCCAGCCTAGCCGCTAATGCCCTGGCTCATGAAGCCCTATACTGGCGCCCTGGACAGTGAAAAAGAACTCTTCAACTACCGGCTGAGCAAGTGCAGAATGGTGGTGGAGTGTGCTTTTGGCCGTCTCAAGGGGAGATAGAGAAGCTTACTGACTCGCTGTGATCTCAGCGAAACCAATATCCCCATTGTTATAGCAGCTTGCTGTGTGCTCCACAATCTCTGTGAGAGCAAAGGGGAGACCTTTATGGCGGGGTGGGAGGTTGAGGCAAATAGCCTGGCTTCTGATTATGCACAGCCAGACAGCCGGGCGATTAGAAGAGACCAGCGGGACTCGCTGTGCATCCGGGAGGCTTTGAAAGCTAGGTTCCTGACTGAGCAGGGTAACCTGTGACTTTTAAGCTAGTGTACAGAGAAGCTGAACCTGCCCCCGTTTCTTTACCCAGTTAATGTTGACTATCCTCTCCAGTTACATACCCTCTTCACCCCCTTCCAACACACGTTTAGAAATAAAATCACTTCTACTTTGTTAATGAACACCGTTCTCTTTACTACTGTTTTCGCGGGAATGTTTTAAAACTGGGACGCAGACTGTGGTGGGGAGCGGGTGTAGTGTAGTGACGCAAATGAAGCTTCTAAACTCAAGGATTGACAGGCTCCGCTGTGGTGGGCTGGTTGTTTCAACGGAGCCTGTCACCCCTCCTGATCGGGACTGTGTGTATGGGGGGGGCTATGTGACTTTGTGGCAGGGGGAGGACGGTTACAGATCCCCTGCTGCGTGGCTCTGTGATCCTGCATAAGGACCGCCGCTTAAGATCTGTAACTGCCCTCCCCCGCCACAAAGTCACAGAGCAACCCACCCCCCACCACATAACATGAAAACCTCCTCCCAGACTGACCAGGGTAACTAGTCACTGCACTGTGTATGTGCCCTGCTGCTGTACCTGCCCCCGCCTATGTACCCTGCCAAAGGTGACTGTCCTGTCCAATTACCAACCCCCTTTCCCCTCCTTCTCCAAAAGAACATGATGGAAACAGTAATTAACAGAAACGTATTTTTTATTATCAACTACACATGGAACTGGGAGGTGAAACTTGGACGGGGGCTTGTGTCAGGCGGGAAGAAAGAACTTGTCAAATTTTGGGGAATGAGAGCCTTCTACTACTAGAGCTCTCTGCAGGGGTGGAGTGAGAGTTAGCATGGACTCTGCCGCCCCTCCTTCTTTGAACTTTGGGTGAGGTGGGTATGGGACTTGGTAGCGGGGGAGGGCGGTTAGAGATAGATTGCAGCGGGGCTCTGTCCTCCTGCCTCCGTTCCTGCAGAACATCCACAAGGCGCCGGAGCGTGTCCGTTTGCTCCCTCAGTAGTCCAAGCAGCGTTTGAGTCGCCTGCTGGTCTTCCTGCCGCCACCTCTCCTCCCGATCCATGTTTGCTTGGTGCATTTGGGACAAGTTCTCCCGCCACTGGGTCTGCTGTGCTGCCTGGGCTCGGGAGCAGGCCATAAGCTCCGAGAACATGTCCTCCGTGTCCTCTTCTTCCTACGCCTAATCTGCGCTAGCCTCTGGGAGTGTGATGCCAGGCTAGGTTGTGAGACAGTCGCAGATGTGGCTGTGGGAATGGGAAAAAGGGAGTGAATTCCTCAGAAATATAAATGTAGTTGTGAACAAAGAACATAGTCTTTCTCTGTGAACAAGACCATGCACAGCACCTATCACATGCGCACTCAGCACAAGGTCGAATTCTCGGCCTTCGCATTCAGTGCCTGGGGTCTTGCACAGCACATTTGAGAAGCGGGGCAGGACAACGGAATTTCTGTTGCAGGCAGACATGGTAAGCCGTAGACTTGTGGCAGCTTAAAACTTTAATATTAGCAATGGCCTCATTTCACATTGAAAGCAATGTCAGTCCCTGCTGCCAGCAATCCGGCAAGCAGGAACTCTGCCCCTGTCCCACCCCCTCGCGGCTGTCCCCGGGAACGATCCCTGTAGGCTGCCCCTCTCCCGCCTCCACCGCGTGGCTGCAAACCAGCGGTTACAGTTCTGTAAAAGAACGGGCAAGCAGTACTAACACTAACATTCCCCTACCTAATTCAAAGCAGGTCACCATGAGCGACATCACCCTCATGAGGATCTCTGACAGCGAGAAAGAGAGAATGCTTCGGGAAAGCCTCCAAAGACCAGGGCCGTATGCCGCCCTGCTGTGCAGAGCAATGATTCCCGAGTACTTGATTGTCTCGTGGCGCAGCAACGTGTCATACTACGGAGGACCCAATAAGGCCGCTCTCCCCAGGAACCTGATGCAACGGCTTTCACATTACCTCCAGGAGAGCTTCATCGAGATGTCCCAGGAGGATTTCTGCTCTATCCCCGGACATATAGACCGCATTTTACTCTAGCTGCACTAGCAGTGACTAAACAGTAGAGTGGCTTGGGCAGGACAATCATGCAAAACAGGACATTGTTAGATTTTTTTTTCAATAGTTGCACTGCCCAGGACTGAACCGTTAAGCGCCTAGGGCAAACTAATCATGAGAAACCCATTTTTGTTATTGTTAATATTCCTGTTCTGTTAAAAATAAATGTTTAGATGTTTACAACACTTACTGGCTGATCCTTCCCCAGATTCTGTGTCCGGGTTAATGGCTGGGGACGGTTGGTAGGGGATCTCTGTAAGGGTGATGAAGAGATCCTGGCTGTCGGGGAAATCAGCGTTGTGAGCGCTGTCGACTGCCTCGTCCTCCTCATCTCCTTCCTCATCTTCCCCGTCCGCTAACGTGTCCGAGGAACCGGCCGTGGACAATATCCCATCCTCAGAGTCCACGGTCAGTGGTGGGGTAGTGGTGGCGGCCGCACCTAGGATGGAATGCAGTGCCTCGTAGAAACCGGATGTCTGGGGATGGGATCCGGAGCGTCCGTTTGCCTCTTTGGTCTTCTGGTAGCCTTGTCTCAGCTCCTTGATTTTCACGCGGCACTGCGTTGCATCCCGGCTGTATCCTCTCTCTGACATGTCTTTAGAGATCTTCTCGTAGATCTTTGCATTCCGTTTCTTGGAGCGCAGCTCGGAAAGCACGGACTCATCACCCCAGATCCAAGACTTCCCGATCAGTCCATGCTGGGGCCCTCTTTCTATTCTGAGATTGCACGGCCATCACTGCTGGAGAGCTCTGCATCGTTGCCAGTGCTGCTGAGCTCGCCACGATGTCCAGACAGGAAATGAGATTCAAACTGGCCAGACAGGAAAAGGAATTCAAATTCAAATTTTCCCGGGGCTTTTCCTGTGTGGCTGGTCAGAGCATCCGAGCTCGTACTGCTGTCCAGAGTGTAAACAGAGTGGTGCACTGTGGGATAGCTCCCGGAGCTATTAGCGTCGATTTCCATCCACACCTAGCCTAATTCGACATGGCCATGTCGAATTTAGCGCTACTCCCCTCGTCGGGGAGGAGTACAGAAGTCGAATTAAAGAGACCTCTATGTCGAACTAAATAGCTTCGCGGTGTGGACGGGTGCAGGGTTAATTCGATGTAACGGCGCTAACTTTGACATAAACGCCTAGTGTAGACCAGGCCTTAGTGAACGCTGCAGTTAGTCAGTGAGATGACCCTTGGTGAAGAAGTAATGCCACACTCTTTTACCTCTGGTCAATGACATCTTCTCTGGATTTGCATTATCTAAGCTGGGTCTGCATCTTCCACATGTTGACCCAATCTGTTAAGAAAAGTACTCTTGTAATTCTTGTAATGAAAATGATTTGTGAAATCTAATATTAATAGCTTGCCTTTTAAAAATTCTCTTCTTCCTCCTTGACTTTAATGCTACTCTGATTTAGTTGCAACATGATCATTCCTATTTGATCCACTAGCTGTAATAAAATGGTTATATGCTACAATATCCTGCAATAGCAGGGTCTTCATGTCAACAACTCTACCATTTTTATGGTGTGTGGGATTCCCTGATCGGATATTGATTGTTTGTTCTTCTGACATGCAGTACCAAAATCCACATACTAGCTATTTATCGTAGCATTAATTGGGATCCTCAGCATCAATCGGCACAGAAAGATGCATTGTAACCAATAAATGCCCATTCCCCCCAAAATAGTTCAACTTCCAGAAAGTGAGTATGAATAGTTAAATATAAATACATTTAGTTGAAAGGAAAAAGGGTAATGAAATAATTTATGGTCAATATGCAATAAATATTGTTAAGTTTGAAATAAGGTATGTACTTAAATCTGCCACAACTCTAATGTTTTATTATAATCTTCCTCCCCCCCCCATCCCCTTGAAAAAGCCTATCCTTACAGTACTGAACATTTATTCTTTGATAGCAGCTGCATGGACAAATGTCTCATCACAAAATGAACTCAATATTATGCACAACCAAAAAAGCAATGCTAATTAAAAAAAAAAATTCAGTTGGTTCAGCTGTTCTAAACTACAGTATTATTTAAGGACAACCAAGTAAATGAATGTGAAATTCTTAAGAGGAATACAGAGCCGGCTAAAAGATAATATTTCAGATTTAGTGTGGTTTGCTTGTCCCCCAATGCATTCATTCTATTTAGCATCTTCACCCCATTTTTTGTTGTTACCACAGGTACCTGATGCTCCACCAGCATATGACAAAATCTCTGCAGACCCATTGCCACCACCTTATTCACCATGATGTTGAGTCAGTCTTAAATGCCAAGTATACAAATTGCTTCTCTTCGTGCTTTTGCTTAAACTCATATGCAAGCCTAGCATTCTTTATGGGTAAACTGTAATAATAAAGTACACATTTCCATGAATAGTTGCTGACAGTTATTGCCTGGTTAAATTTACTTTTCAGCCACAGCACCAGTGCTTGTGATACTTAGATGAAGTTGAACACATTTTGGCTTTAACTTTTCATTCTGTTGGTCAGATTAATTCAACATACAAGCAGATCACAAAACTGGCTATGTTATAGTCCTCATATTTCTACCAAGAATACAGGTATGCTGCAGTGTGAGAAGGGAGAGGTCTTTACTCTCCTCTTTTTCCCCCTCTTTTTTGGGGGGTGGTGGGGGGGAGGAATTTCAGATAAAGCTTTAATAAAAAAAAAAATCAGCTAGAGTGGTTTTACTTCATCTAGTATTGCAAATACCAGCCATTTCTCCTACAAGCACTTTTTAAAAGCATACTAGCCATAGGGACTCAGTAGAAGCCAGAACACACACAATTGACAAAATACTGTTTTTCTGGGTTTTATCCCCATATCACCGTTTCTGCATCTGTGTTAGATGCAGCTCCTCGTTAAATTTAAAATATGAATGAGGCAAGATAGGAATTGCTGCTTAAAGTAAATAAGTTATATCTATATTACCCTATACCTGTCACTATGGTATGGTCATCATTGGACTTTTTGTTGGAAGTAGGGTGACCGGACAGCAAGTGTGAAAAATCGGGACGTGTGTGTTTGGGGGGGGAGGGGTAATAGACATCTATATAAGAAAAAGCCCCAAATATCCGGACTGTCCCTATAAAATCGGGACATCTGGTCACCCTAGTTGGAAGTCTTACGAGAGAGGAGAAGGACTAAATAAGCATGAAGTTTGAAATACCATCTTGTCTGTAGAAATCAGATTTGAGACAAATGAGGTATTATTGGAAAACCTCATTCAGCACAGGGAGTTATGGCAGCTCATATTCCATGAAAAATACAGAGGACTTCAGTCTTCAGCACTGTCAATCTTCCACCTTTCATGTACACTAACTTCAACAGAAAATAAATGTATTAAGAGCTCTTCTCTCTCTCTCACACACCACACGTATAACTAAGAGTTATGACAGTTTTAAGAAACCATCTTTTATGATGTCCTTGTCTGTAGCTAATTCATTGCCAAGCACAGTGTAGAACTAGATTTTTACTTAGAAATCAAGGCAGTTTGACAAGTTTATACATAAAGAACTGCCTTATTTGTACAGCAAGGAGCTAGCCTAAAGCTGTCTGATGTTGGGGGAAAATCACTAAAGAGGGAGATGCAATGTTGAAACAATTAGTAAAATGCCAGTGATTAAGAATCTGGTTCTTCCTTAAATGAATATGCAAATTAAAAAAGCCTTAAAACAGGAAAAGTTTTAAATCTATAGTAGATTTACCTAACATAACCTTTTGTATGGAGATACATAACCAATTCTATATTTCTATAGAAATGTATATTGTAAATGGTGTGTGGGATCAGTTAAATTAGATCCCTACGTGCTTGTGGGAACAAACTTGTATAGTAACTGACAAGTTATAACTAGCATACCTGATTTTATAATTTATTAGATATATGTTGTATTCTCCATTAATCTCCAAACTAAAATTATGCCGGACATTGGACAAATTGACTACTTACGTGAACTGTTCATTTGCATTTCTTCTAGGAAGGTGATACTTGGATTTGTTTAGCAATAAGGAAGAATGAATTAATAGAAAATACCCAAGATGGTCAGTTTACCCTGTTAGAAATATCAAGCAAAGGAAATGGTAGAATGATTAACTTAGTTGCAGGAATGAGGTTCAAAAGGTCCTGCTTGAAATGGACATAATTAAATAACTAATAACTCAGTATATTGAGACAATATCCTTTCTAAAGTTGTTAATTGCTTAAATTTTATTGTAAAAACACTCTACCAGCTCTTCTTTGTAGTCACTTGTAGCTTCATACACAAATTGAAAATGAAGCCCACTGCTTGACAGTATGCCATATACTACAATGGATGGAATTTTCTGAAGAGCTCAGCACCCACAAGTGGGGCCAGATTTTCAAAAGAACTCAGCTATCATCTGGGGCAGCAGCTTTCTGCTCAGGTACACAATGGGGTGTCTCTCCCCCTTCCTGTCAACCTGCATTAGCACTGCACCCAGCCCTGTGTCTGAGGCATCAGTGAACACCATAAAGGGCTTGTCTAAGTCTGGGTTTACCAGCACCTGGCCCTTGACCAGAGCCTCCTTCAGAGGCAAGAGCCCTCTGGCACTGCTCGGTCCAGACCACCTTATCTGGCTTACCCTTCGTACACAGCGGCTATGGAGCCAAAGTGGGGCATGAACCTCCGGTAGTAGCCCGCTGTCCCAATGAAAGCCTGGACCTGCTTTTTAGTCTCTGGAGTGAGCCAATCTCTGGCTTTAGGCAGCCACCCCCCATTTTGTGGCCCAGGTATCACACCTCTGACATCCCCACCTTGCACGTCCCAGCTTTATAGTCAGACCTGCATCCTGGAGCCGGTCCAGCACTTGTTTAACCTGGGACACATGGTCCTCCCAGGTCTGGCTAAAAATGCAGATATCAATATACACCAGGGCAAAATTCTCCATCCCCTTGAGTAACTGGTCCACCAGGCTCTGGAAGGTGGCAGGTGCCCCCTTTAGGCCAAAAGGTAGGACCAGGAACTCGTATAACCCCATAGGGGTGATAAAAGCAGATTTCAGCCAGACATCTAGATCCAAAGGTATTTGCCAGTAGCCCTTGAGGAGCTCCATAGTAGTGAGATAACGAGCCTCCCCACCCCCCAGCTTGTCTAGAAGCTCATCAGGTCTAGGCATGGGGTAGACATTGAACTTGGTGATGGCATTAAGCCTCTGGTAATGCACACAAAAAACAAACAAAACAAAAAAAAACACACCACAGATTGACCCGTCCTTTCTGGGGGGGAGAAAAATCAACACCATGGGAGAGGCCCGAGGGCTAGATCACCCCTAAAGCCAGCATGTCCTTGACCTCGCTGTCCAGGTTCTGGGCTGTTTTCCCAGTGACCCAGACCAGGGAGCATCTTACAGGGGGGTGGGCTCCTATCTCCACCTGTTGGACAGCCAAGTTAGTGAGCCCAGGGCAGTTGGAGAACAGCTGCTGGTAGGAACCCATCACCTCTTGGGGCTCAGCCTGCTGGGCAGGGGTTAGCTGGTCTGAGAGGGGACTTGATTCCAGCTAAGGGCCAGCTCCTGTCTCAGGGAATAGATCCACAAGGGGGTCATCTCCCTGCTCCTTCCAGTGGCCACACACAGCCAGTACCCAAATTCTCCCTGTCAAAGTATGGCTTCATCATGTTGACATGGTACACCCGGTGTCTGTGAGCCCGGTTTGACACTTTCACTACCTAGTTTACCTCATTCAACTGCTTTATGACCTTAAAGGACCCATCCTAGGCAGCCTGTAGTTTGTTCCGTAGATGTGATGACATTGCATGTGAGTCTTACTGTCCTATACTAATACACCTCTACCTCAATATAACGCTGCCCTCGGGAGCCAAAAAATCTTACTGCATTATATCAAACTTGCTTTGATCCACCGGAGTGCGCAGCCCCGCCCCCCTGGAGCACTGCTTTACCGCGTTATATCAGAATTCGTGTTACATTGGGTCACGTTATATCGGGGTAGAGGTGTACAGTGTGTACCTTAGGTTCTCCAGTGTACTGCACCAATACTAGTGGGAATTGGGTGTGAGATTTTGCTGACTGTGGAGTTGGGGTGCAGGACCCTCTGGATTCCCCAGAAGTCCCACCTGTACGGACTCGCTGTGGGAAGTGCACGGTGTGAAAAGGGGATATTGAATGCTCCAAGGTCAGACCCAGGAAAGTTGAAGCTGTGTAAACTTCTTGCCCTGGAGACAGTATGCTCAAAGAGAGGAGGCATGCTCCCCCAGAGTCCTGAGTGGCTTTGTATGGAGTAGTTCCAGAGCATTTCCCATTGACTCCATGACAAGGGTGGCAGTGGTGGGATCAAACTGCATGCTGTGGACAGAGCATCCTGCAGTAAGTGACTGGGGAGCAGTAAAACAAAGGGGGATTAGCAAGAGACGGGCATGCTGGAGGCTCTGAGAGGTGCAGTTCCAGGAAGCGGAAGAGCCTCCGGCTTAACCCCCGAGAGTAGACCCCCGAGAAGGGCTGTCGCACTGAAGGTGTTCCTTCCAGGGATGGTGGAGAGCTGAGAGAACACAGGCCTGTGAGTCCATGACCCTTTGGGAACAGCATGGAGATGGCCTATAACCATCTCCTTAAGTAGGACATTGTAGAGCTGTGCAGATTGAGACAGTGCGAGCGAGAGGGCTGTGCACTGGAAAATTCACCAAGGCACAGCTGATTGCCCAGTTGGAAGAGAATGATCACTCTAAGGAGCTAGTTCCTGACCCAGCTAGGGTTGCAAGAGAGGCTGGGAACAGCTAGGCAGCCCCAGGGGTCATCCCAGTTACCAACCCAACCAGGGATGCGGGAGGGGCTGAAAGCAGCCAGGCAGCCCCAGAATCCATCTACCCGACCAGCAGGGGATCTTCCCGACTGAGTTCCCCATTGGTGGAGCTGAAATGGTTGGAGTTGGAAACGGGACTGAAACTGAAAGAGCTGGAGGACCATGAGAAGGAACAGCAGGACCATGAGAGACACAGGAAGCATGAACTGGTGATGGCAGAGCTGAGAAGCAGAGACACCCCTACCGTGGTGAGTGGGGATGGGCCCAGCGTGGCTAAGCCCACAGGGAATGGATATAAAAGTGCTGCCTCAGTTTAAGGAAGGGAATGATCTAGATGCCTTCCTCACTGCCTTTGAGAAGGCCTGCAATGTGCACCAAGTTGACCCTGCAGACAGGCTTCAGCATCTCCCCCCCTTACTGGGTCCCAAAGCCATAGAGATATTCAGTCAGATGGATGAGGTGGAAGCAGGGGACTATGAACTGTTCAAACAAACCCTGCTTCACAAGTTTGAGCTGACACCAGAGGCATACAGGAAAAGGTTCTGGATCGTGCAGAAGACCCAGGGGATGACCTATTTGGAACTGGTCATGCTGATGCGGGAAATACACCTGCAAGTGGGTGAATGGGGCCAGGGCTCAGACCAAGGAGGATGCGATTGAATGAATAGGGCTGGAGCGAATATATGAACTCTGTCCCCCTGACCTGAGGACGTGGTTCGTGGACAAGAGGCGAAAGGACCTGCACCACGCAGGGCTGCTGGCTGACAAGTTTGTAGACAGCAGGTCGGGATATGGAATGGAATCCCAGTTGGACAGGCCCACATCAGTGCAGAAGGGGTGGGGGGGTCCACCCAGGGGCTTCCCTAAAGGGAGTCTTGGATAAATCCCTCCTGAGATGCACAGCCAATACCGGAGCTGACTGACTGGCTCCAGGGGACCAACGGGACCTGAGGTGTAATTACTGTGGGCAGAGGGGCCACAGATGGGCTTGGTGCCAAAAGCTCAGGGACAGGATGAGCAAATCAAGCCCTCAAAGGGTTAACTGGGTGGGAGCCCAACTGGAAGAGGGGCTGGCTCCCCAGGCAGGAGGGGCTGGCAGTTTAGCAATGGCCCAAGAGGGAGGAGTCTCCCAGGCCAGCTCCTTCGGGGTGGCTTGATGCTCTGGATTCAAAGTTCTGTCTACGTCTACAGGGTGGGTGTGTGGCAGCCCCTGAGGAGCGAATGCCTCATTCCCCTGGAGGTGGATGGGAAGCAGGTCACTGGGTACTGGGACACAGGCGCTGGGGTGACGCTGGCGTAGCCAGAGGTGGTGGCCCCACACTGGGTGGTGCCCAACTCCTACCTAACCCCGATGGACGTGTGCGGGCCCCTGTTTAAGGTACCCAAGGCGAGGGTACATATGAAATGGGGAGCTAAGGAGGGGCCCAAAGATATGGGGGTGCACTATCAGTTGCCAACCAAGGTGCTGATGTGGGGTGACCTGGCAGATTGGCCAGGCGAAACCCAGAGCACCCTAATCATCACCCGTAGCCAGATCCAGTGAAGGGCACTCTGCCCTGACACCGGAGGCGGTGCCCTGCCAGGGATGTAGGTCCCTACCCCGCTGGGAAAAGAGACACTGGGGACAGGACTTGGCAGGGCTGCAGCCTTGGACCCAGCCACTGAGAGGGAGCAGGTCCCCATCCCTTCCCCAGCTGCTGAATTCTAGGCCGAGCTGCGGAAGGATCCACAGCATGGCGAAACCCCTGCGGGAAGGCTGCCGGGAAAGATTCCTGTGGGAGAAGGGATTCCTGTACCAGGAATGGGCTCCCCCAGAGGAAGTGGAACTGTGGGGGATCTGGAAACAGCTAGTAGTTCCCCAGAAGTACTGCCGCAGGCTACTGTACTTGGCCCATGAGGTCCCTCTCTCAGGACACCAAGGAATCCAGCCCACCAGGCAGACGCTGCTACAGAACTTTTACTGGCCCAGGATCTTTGATGCCGTCCAGCATTACTGCAGGACCTGCGATCCCTGCCAGAGGGTGGGGAAGGCCCAGGACAAGGGGAAAAGCAGCTTTGAGGCCCCTGCCCCTCAGAGGAGCCTTTCCAGAAGGGGGCTGTGGACATAGTGGGACTCCTCAGCATTCACAAAGCATTGCCTCAGCAAGGCAACTCGGACAGGGAAAAATATATATATATTCTGGTGGTGGTAGATTTCCCTACTCGCTATCCTGAGGCAATGGCCTTGTCCTCTATCAAGGCAGACACTGTGGCAGATGCACTGCTGACTGTTTTCAGTGTGGGGTTCCCCAAGGAGGTCCTTACAGACCAGGGCTCCAATTTCACGTCAACTCTGCTCCGGTGCTTGTGTGGGGTCCGACACACCTGGGCCTCAGCCTATCACCCTCAGTCCGACAGGCTGGTGAAGAGGACGCTGAAAACCTTTATGAACCAGCACCCACAGGACTGGGACAAGTATTTACCCCATGTGCTGTTCGTGTACCGGGAAGTGCTGTGTTCTTGGGGAACCAGGGTGCAGTATCTAGCCTGTATGACTCATGAAAGATGCCCACCCCCCTCCCCCAGTCTCTGCTTGAACCAAAACGGATGAGAGAAAAGACCTGCAGAGAGCAGTGAAGGGCGTTGGGAGACACACCTAGACCCCTCCTGACAAGATTAAGGCATCTCCATTAGCATACAGAATGGAGAACAGAGAACCGCACTGAACTCTGGGACCAGAAAAGCAGGGAAGCACTGCATCATGGGCGATCTCTGCTCCAGATCTTAGTGAACCTACATCTGCCCACACCCAGCTCAGCTGTTATCAGACCAATTCTAATAATGAATCCTCGATTGATATCCAAAATACTGAAGCAGTCTTGTTGCATTGTGAGCTCCCTGGAAGAAAACCACCACCCATAGCCAAGAGAGTGATCAGCTCCTATTGTTTAGCCTAAAGGAAACCCCTGAATCGTCAGTTTACCCATAAACAAATCTAGTGCTCTCCCTTGAACCATTGTTGTTTCTCTACAAAAAACCCTACCTACGCCCAAATAAGATACAAAAAAATTGTGCTCAAATGATTATAGCCAGATTACTGGCACTGTGAGCTATGGTATACAGTACATAACTGGAAAGGAAATAAAGTGCATGAGTAGTGAGTGAAGCATCAGATTTCCCTGGCTGGCAGAGTATAACTTAAAGGCAGTGTGCAGTCCTTTGTACAATTTAGTCATGTCTACCACCTCTTCTCTCCTCTAATCTTGTTTTACTGTCTCCTATTCTGTATTAGTATCTGAACTGTTGATTTGGATTTGTTCAAGTTATAAAAATAGTCCTCTTGAACAAGCAGTTACAGGATACGAGCTGCTTTCATTTTCTTTTCCCTTTGTCTGAAACACTGGACTATGGCATACAGGTGACCTTCAGTAGCAGGATCCAAATCCCTGTAACCTACCCACTTTTATCAACCAGGATTTACAAGCGGAATCAAGGACAAAACCTCCGGGGTAGCTGAGAGTATGTGTGATACTAATTGTTTTAAAACAGCCTGGTGGAGAACTATCTGTGATAGATGGTGTGGTGGACTTTCCCCACTTTAAACTCCTGCTTCAACAGGCACCTTGCAGTAACAACGAGAGACCAGCACTCCCAAAGCTTTCCTAATGGCACTAGGAGGTATTGTATGTTTGTTTACCACACTGAATACATTCAACATGTTACAATAAAAACATTGTACAATAACAGTGAGCAAGTATTCTGTTATGCATAATAAACTTCAATGTGTTCAAGTTTACTCATGGAGTCCCACATAACAATGTCTTTAAATGCAATGGTGGATGGGTGAAGGAAGGAATATATATGGCACACCATTTTAACCTTCCCTTAGACAGTGGTAGCTTCAAGTCAGTTTGGCAGAAACCAAATCTTCCTACTAAAATGAGTTGTAAAGCTAATCCACACCACCTTGCTAGCTTTGTGAATGCAGGTTCAGCCTCTTTGACATGACCTCCCATGGGAACCATGCTATTCTTCTGGGGTGAAGAGAGGGTATGTGAATGCACATAACCTGATTGATGGGGTATGGGTAGGCTAATTACAAACTAACAATTGGTTTGTGTTAAGGGGTGCATTCAATCTTGATTAGTGGGGAGGAGGGCACCAATCTAGCTTCTTCCAACACAACTATCTATTACACCAAACATCCAAATTGACAAGTTTTTAGGGGGACAAGTAACCTGGTAAAAGAGGAAAAGGAGTTAGAGTTCAGGTGTGGTGCGTGGTCTGGTAGAATGGAAAGACTAATTATCATTCAGTAACTATTTATTTTAATATGGAAGTTCTGCAAACTGGAACACTGAGTCATAAATATATTTAAGTATGTTCCCAAAATGAAGCACTAACATCACTGGGATGGGTCATATACTTTGTTAGTCACATGCATGAGTACTCTCTGGAGTTGGGGCTTTAAGGCTGAACAATTACAGGTTTGTTTTTTTTATTCTCTTTCTTGTTTTGGTTTGGTTTGGTTAAATAGGTATTTAATACAAATCACTACCACTATAGGTTCCCATTTTGTATAAAATAATACTTTATTTATAAATAATACAAAACTATGATAAATACATAAATAAGAGCAATAAATAAGTAGTAAACTGACAAATATAATTTTACAAGACTTGTAACAGTATCTAAAAATGCAAAAATGAAATAAATAGTAGCAACAGTTTTAAAAATTCCACTGCATCTCATTTTAAATCATGTATAAAATTTTAATTGATTTCACTTAGTATTTTTTAAAAAGGTTGGTATTTTAATTTCTAAACTTCTTTGTGAGTTTGTCCTATAGTTGAAAACTTTCTCATTCCACTTGGGTCCTCTTGCCAGCACTGAGGCTGAACGGCTTCTCTGCTAGGAAATAATTGGTATCTCTTCACTTTCATCCTCGCAAGCTCTAGGTCCTTTCTTCATGGTCAGAGAGTCCCGTTTCGCATCAATGCAACCAAACATGTCTCCAGATACCCAGCTGGCTGATGAGTCTATATTGGACTCTCTGAATGGAACTCAGCCTTAGCTAGCTTGGGAGAGATTTTTGCAAAAGCAGCAGGAAATATGTTGGAAGATTTCCTGGATTCTCACCTGGGCATTTTCCTTCAGGGACAATCATGGCTTGAGAACATATTGAGGCCACCTGAAATCTCTCTCTTCGTTCTGACATTACAGGAAAATTATCCACACCTCTTTGTGTGGAAGCTGCTCCCGTTCACATGTGTTATGCTGTTATACTGTGTTTATGCTGCATGTTAGGGTTCCAAGATTAGATCAGATCAGAGAAGTGTTGAACCACAGAAATATATACCAAACACATAAGGTCAACAATGTTTAAGGTCCCCACTGTTTCTTTTAAAATTACAATTGTTTGGTACATTTTTTGCATCAATATTCTTCATTTTGTATTTTAAACACTGTGTAAATGAACAGAATATAATCACATAAAATGTAATTTGTGCAGTTGAAATTGTGTAATACAGAGTAAATTGCATAATTCAAAGTCAAGTGTTATGGAGTGAACCCAAATTCTCCACCCCAGGTTATGCAAACACCCTGCCTTTTTAAACTGCTCTGAGGAGCAGGCCTTTGTTTGCTGATTACCTGTCACATGAAGTAAAGATCAAAGACCCAAACTGCATAAAGGAAAGACTGATCTATTCATGCATGTTCTTGCCTGACCTAAGGCTGTTATGAACCGATAGCCACAGAAAAAAATCCTATGAGGGGTTTGAAGGACTGACTCTCCCACCAGAGCCTTTGTGATCTCTGTAAATTGTAGGTTTTTTATTGTTTCAATATGGTTTCTCTGTAATGCTTTCACCTTACGAATAACCGTGCTTGCTTATAATAAGCTGTGTGGTAACTCATAACTATTGGCAATTACATTGTTCGTAGCCTTCTGAAGAGAAAGCAAAGTGCAAATCTGACCTGTTTAGGCAGTCAGACTTGCCGGGAATATCACAGTGTAGGCAGGAATCTGTGCAACCTGGAAAACCCTGGTCAGAAGGGAGAGAGATGTGGGTCTCTACCCAAGAGAGGTGACAGCTGAGGAACCAGGAGCCTAGAGTGGAGGCTCTTGGTGGACCTTGGGAGGGAAAACAGGTGCAGTTGCCCTGAACTGTAGTACTCCTTATCACCAGAAATAAGGACGAACCCCTGCCTCAAATCCATTAGACCTTGATTAAGCAAGGTACTTGAACACATGCCTAATTTTAAGGAAACAAGTAGTCCTACTGAATTGAACATTTCTTGAGCATTCATCCCTTCATGACCCTGAAACATTTCCAGTAGGGACACATTTAGAGTAAATACAGAGGTTAATTGAGAAATGGGCCTGGTGGGCATTTTTAGCATATCTCCAGCATATTTGCATTGTTAATATTGGATGGATTTCTGGCACCATACCAACTTATGTAACAGATCTAAATTGAAAGTCTAATTTGTGCACTCATCATGAGGCTATGCACTTTATGTACCGAAGCAAATTTTATGCAGATATCTACTGATAGGATCATGTCTCATAATCAGTTTTCCTGCAGACCAAAAGCCAGTCAAGCAAAACAGGAAAGAAGTTTAACAACATATAAATCTGGGTATTATTTTCTCAGTGAGTCTTTCACTGAGCTATTGAGATAACAAGAAATGATGTAAGACTATCATACTATAGAAAGCTCATGAACACATACAGTAGAAAATCAAATATGTAAAAAGAGGTTGCTTTCTGATAAAAACTCTTATTTTCAGGGTGCACTGCCTCTACAGAGCCCTGCTGTAGAAATTGGATGTTTAGCCACATAGCTACAGACCCTTTCAAAGCAGTAGTTAGGGGCACACACAATTTCACTGAGACAGACATTCCATGGAACAAGCTCCTCAGACCCCTCCTCAGGGAAGTCACTGTTAGCTAAACTCTTACAGCGGACTCTATGGAAACAATGTAATGCCCAACAGAAAAGGCTTACATATCAGCAGTCATTCTTGTACTCTGAGTGTTTTGCCCCCACAAAACCACACAGAACTCTCGTGTACTTATATTCTCAGGGTGAAATCCTGGCTCCACTGAAGTCCACAGGAGCTTTGACATTGACTTCAATGGGGCCAGGATTTCATTCTCAGCCTATGGAATATTGGGCTCAAGGGAATTTCCTTTTGTTGAAAAATTTCTGACCAGCTCTACATCCCACTACAGACTCTATGGCGAGAGAGACAACTGAGGTATTTAAGGATATAAAAGGGATTTCAGACTGTAACTGCAATGAAGATTTAAACATCCTACTCCTGGAAGAGCACTACAAAAACAGCGACATCTAATAGCCTAGAGGCTATCAACATGTAATTTATGATCAACTTCTAATAAAAGCAGACTACTGAAAAGTATGAGTAGACAGCAACAAAGACTCTTAGTCCATATTGACCAAGGGTTGAGGATCCTTATTGATAAATGAACCTGAATATACTGTACTGACACTAGGCCACTTGGCTGGTCCAATAAGCTCATATATCCTCCATAGAGTGGAGAAATTGATTATTCTTACTGTTTAAAATATAAACCCAGTAATGCTTCCATAGTTAATGTCAGTTGACATTATATGACACATAGCTCCTAAGCAGGGACTAATCTAATGTATACTCTCAAATTTTCAGAAAATGTGCTCACCACAGAGAGTGGATCTGGAAGAAAAAGGGGTTATTGCCCCTTTAAGGGCCCACCCTACAAAACGGACAGAGGGGTAGGAGAGGGAAAATTTGCAGATGACACTAAACTGGGAGGAGTGGTAGATATGCTGGAGGGTAGGTATAGGATACAGAGGGACCGAGACAAATTAGAGGATTGGGCCAAAAGAAATCTGATGAAGTTCAACAAGGACAAGTGCAGAGTCCTGCACTTAGGACAGAAGAATCCCATGCACTGCTACAGACTAGGGACCGAGTGGCTATGCAACAGTTCTGCAGAAAAGGACCTAGGGGTTACAGTGGATGAGAAGCTGGATATGAGTCAGCAGTGTGCCCTTGTTGCCAAGAAGGCTAACGGCATTTTGGGTTGTATAAGTAGGAGCATTGCCAGCAGATCGAGGGAAGTGATTATTCCCCTCTATTCAGCATGGGTAAATGGGCAGACCTGGATAGTTATAGACCTGTGAGTCTGACATCAATCCAGGAAAAATAATGGAAGAGCTGATACAGAACTCGATAATTTATTAATACCAATCAACATGGGTTTATGAAAAACAGATCCAGTCAAGCTAATGTGATATCTTTTTTTGATGAGATTCCAAGTTTGTTTGATAAAGGGAATTGTGTTGATGTAATATGTTTAAACTTCTGTAAGGTACTACATGATACTTTGATTAAAAAACTAGAAAGCTATAAAATTAACATGGCACACATTAAATGGATTAAAAGCTAGCTAACTGATAGGCCTCAAACTGTAATTGTAAACAGGGGATCCCCATTGAACAGATGTGTTTCTAGTGGGATCCTACAGGGATCAGTTCTTGGCCCTAACACTTTTTTTAATTACCTGGAAGAAACCATAAAATAATTAAGGCTAAAGTTTGCAGATGACACAAAAATTGGGGGAGTGGTAAATCATGAAATGGACAGGTCACCTATAAAAGTGATCTGGTAAACTGGGTGCAAACGAACAATATGCGTTTTAATATGGCTAAATGTAAATGTATACATCTACGAACAAAGAATTTAGGTCATATTTACAGGATGGGGGACTCTATTATGGAAAGCAGTGCCTCTGAAAAAGAGTTGGGGGCTGTAGTGGATAATCAGCTGACCATGAGCTCCCAGTGTGATGCTGTCGCCAAAAGGACCAATGTGATCCTTGGATGCAATAACAGGCGAATCTCGAGAAAGAGTAAAGAGATTATTTTACCTCTGTTCTTGGCACTGGTACAACTACTGCTGGAATACTATGTCCACTTCTGGTATCCACAATTCAAGATGGATATTGATAAATTGAAAAGGATTCAGAGAAAAGGCACCACAACGATTAAATGATTAGAACACATGCCTTATAGTGACAGACTCAAGGAGCTCAGTCTATTTAGCTTAACAAAGAGAAGGTTAAGAGGTTACTTGATTACAGTTTATAAATACCTACATGGGGATCAAACGTTTAATAATGGGCTCTTCGCTATAGCAGAGAAAAGTGTAACGCGATCAAATGGCTGGCCACTGAAGCTAGATACATTCTGGAAATAAGGCTTACATTTTTAATAGTGAGAGTAATTCAACATTGGAACAATTTACCAAGTGTTGTGAAGGATTCTCCATCACTGACAATTTTTAGATCGAGATCCGATATTTTTCTAAAAGATCTGCTCTAGGAATTATTTTGGGGACGTTCCATGGTCTATGTTATACAGGAGGTCAATGGTCCCTCTTCTAGCCTTCGAGTCTATGAACCTAAGAAAGAGCATGAAGCAGCTGGATGAGGTCAAGGAAGAGGGGAGCACCATCCGTCTTGCTGACCAGAAGAGTGGAGGAGGGTATCATTCAGTCCCAAAGTTAAGTGGATAAGTAAATCTTCCACATTTTTAATTGCCTTCTAAATTATTCTTCTCAGGTGAAACTCCCCGTGCCTAGTACAGGGCCATGGAAAGCACAGTGTGTGTAATCCCCCCCAAAAAAAGAATAAGCAGGGGGGCTCTAGATCTGATCATGAATATATCAAAACTGCCAAAAAATATCCACAGGTTCTGCTGCAGCCCCCTGAACACTCTGGAGCCAAGCTTCGTGGTGGCTCTCCATAAAGAAGTCCAAAGGGTAAAGCACTGTAGGGGGGTCTGTAATTGGTACAGGTCAATGGGTCCAAAATTCTGCAGACCTAGTGGCCACAAATCCTGCACAGTGAGGATGTAGCAAACTATGTCTGTTACTAGACCCCAGGATATGGTAATGGATACAGGCTGGCTGGGCAAACACTCCAAGTCCAGCCTCTGGGCTGGAAGAAAGGAGGATTCCATCTTTCTCAGCCTCCATATTTGTCCTTCCTATGCAAAGCCTGTTTACTTGGGATTTGAGAAGAGTCATGGTGGATACCAGAATTTCAGCCCTAGTGACTATTATCCATCTCTAACACATCACTTTTCTCACAAGGACGAGGAGAAGATGACAGGAAGGAAATGTTGGGGGTGCACCTTAAATCCCCATAATAGCAGACCATTTCTCCCTTTACTGAAAAGGGTGACTTTTCATCTGTGTTTTTAATTAAAAATCTAAAAAATTAGAAATAGATTTGATCCCTTAAAATACAATTACATGTGCTATTTCAGAAGAAAGTTCAGATTCTGGAGTCTAGCTAAACTCCCCCTCCCTCTTCACTATCAAAAGTTACATGCTATACTTGCATCAAACCACTAATACATATTTTCATGATATTTAAAATATTAATTTACTTTGGCATATCGTAGATATATCTTCTCCGTAGAATCTGCAACACATTCAGTTTGAGAGATGTGGTCACATTTAGTGGTTATTGATTCACATACCTGAAGGCTGAATATTTTGATATATATAGATTATCTTCTTGCCTATATCAGATGACACTGGTCTTTGTACACATTGTGATCTAGATCAGGCAAACAAAAAATTGATGGAATAGTATATTTCTTTATTTCCACTTGCCCATCATCAGAGGCTAATAATATGTTATTTAATACTGTGGATTAACAAATGTAGTGAATAGGTTTGGCACTACAGCACCCAGTAAATGGAAGACAAACATGTAACTGAAATCATACCACTACTATTTTATTAAACATATTAGACACATTAATTTAAATATATAATGTACAACATATGTAGAGAGCATAAACATTTGATAAGCTGCAGAGTCGTATCAAAGAACATGGAACCATGGTGATAGCCATGTGATAAATCTTATGAACCAATTAAAAAGTCTACAAAACCTATTATTCATATCCAAGGAAGACTCTCAAAAAATTTTTCAGTTAACTTGTCTGGTTTAGAAATTTTTAGTGGCTGTTAAAAAGAACTGTATGCAGATTCCTCCCACTAAAGTATTATTAGGAGAATATCTGAATTCAATCATGTGTGGAATCATCCCTTTCATTATCAGACATTTACATCACAAATTATTAATCAGATCACCTCCAATATCACTGCATTCCTTTGGGTAATTTGGAAAATGAAGGCAGAGAGCTTGAGTCAGATGTTCACACCTCTCATGTGTGTGCACAAGAACTCTGATAACATTAGCCTTATTTCAAGAGGAGACTTTATTTAATTTCTCCTCATTAAGTTACTGTAGGGCAAATTAATACATGTACATGGAAGTATACTACAAGTGCTTATTGAATCTTTATTCCTTCAATGTTAGTAAGAATTATTACTGCTTGCCCTTGTTAACAAATTGGGAAAAATATAGAGAGCCAACTGTATAAATAGAGTTGTTTTAAAGCATTAATGTTCATTTAGAAGTTCAATTAGGAAATACACACATACATATTAAAATGCTGATTTTAATAAAGCAATTGATATACTCTCTCATGACAGATTATACACAAAGTTCATTCAAATTTGTTTGGATTTAGAGGAAAGTCACATGAATGAAAACTGACTGAAGGAACAAAAAATAAACAGCAAATTACTGAATGGAGGGAAGCATCAAGTGGGATACAGGAGGGATCCAGTATTGTGTCCTGTCAAAGGTAAAATATTCTCTAATGATCTCAATTTACATACAGAATGGAGAACAGAGAACCACATTGAATTCTGGGACCAGAAAAAGCAGGGAAGCACTGCATCCTGGGAATCTCTGCTCCAGATGCTAATGAACCTACGCCTGCACACACACCCAGCTCAGCAGTTATCAGGCCAATTCTAGTAATGAATCCTTAATTGATATCCAAATACTGAAGCAGCCTACTTGTATTGTGAGCTCCCTGGAAGAAAACACCACCCATAGCCAAGAGTGATCAGCTCCTATTGTGTAGTCTAAAGAAAAACCTTGAGTCATCAGTTTACCTATAAACACATTAACAGAGCAAGTCTGAGCGGACCGGGTCAATCAGCACTGTCAAGCTGATCCCTTATATGTCTCTGGACTCACTGGGCTGGATGAAGCAGCACTTTCAAGCTGACTCTCCTTATATGCCCCTGGGCTCCATGGACTAGGTCAAGCAGCACTTTCAAGCTGTTACCCTTATGTGTCCCAGATCATTAATGAAGATATTGAACAAAACCGGCCCCAGGACCAACCCTTGGGGCACTCCGTTTGATACTGGCTGCCAATGAGACGTGGAGCCATTGATCACTACCCATTGAGCCCAATGATCTAGCCAGCTTTCTATCCACCTTATAGTCCATTCATCCAGCCCATACTTCTTTAACGTACTGGTAAGAATACTGTGGGAGACCGTATCAAAAGCTTTGCTAACCTCAAGGAATAACACGTCCACTGCTTTCCCCTCATCCGCAGAGCCAGTTATCTCATCATAGAAGGCAATTAAGTTAGTCAGGCATGACTTGCCCTTGGTGAATCCATGCTGACTGTTCCTGATCACTTTCCTCTCCTTGAAGTGCTTCAAAATTGATTCCTTGAGAACCTACTACATGATTTTTCCAGGGCCTGAAGTCAGGGCCGGCTTTAGCAAGAGCGGGGCCCGATTCCTGGGGGCGGGGCTTGCTGCAAGCCCCGCCCCCAGGACCCGAGCCGAGCCGCGCCGCCGGGGGGGGCCGGGGGGGGCCCGAGCCGAGCCGCCGGGGGGGGGCCGGGGAGGCCCNAGCCGGGCCACGGGGGCCGTGCTGGGGCCTGCAGGAACGGGCCGCGCCTCCCCGGAGCCCTTCTCCCGCCCCCACCCCAGCTTACCTCGTGCTGCCGGCCGGCCCGCCCCTGCTGCTTAGTCTCAGACTTCCCGCGAATCTCTGATTCGCGGGAAGCAGGGGAGGGGGCGGGGCGTGCAGGGCTGGGGAGGAGAGGGAAGTGAGCTGGGGGCGGGGTGAACAGCTCTAGCGCGGGGCCCTCTTGGCGCGGGGCCCAATTCAGCCGAATCGGCTGAATCGGCCTAAAGCCGGCCCTGCCTGAAGTGAGGCTGACTGGCCTGTAGTTCCCTGGATCCTCTTCCTTCCCTTTTTTAAAGATGGGCACTACATTAGCCTTTTTCCAGTCATCCTGGACCTCCCCCGTTCACCATGAGTTTTCAAAGATAATGGCCAATGGCTCTGCAATCACATCCGTCAACTCCTTTAGCACCCTCGGATGCACTGCATCCGGCCCCATGGACTTGTGCTCGTCCAGCTTTTCTAAATAGTCCTGAACCACTTCTTTCTCCACAGAGGGCTGGTCACCTCCTCCCCATACTGTGCTGCCCAGTGCAGTAGTCTGGGAGCTGACCTTGTCTGTGAAGACAGGGGCAAAAAGTTCTGATGGAACTGAGTAATTGGTGAATACTTTCTTCAGATAATTAAACTGGAGGTTTTATAAATCTTATTTTATTTCCCATAAAAGATAATAAATACAAAAATAAATGAATAAAAATAAACTTTCAAAAGAAATGATGCTTTCAATAACCTGGGCTCCAAAAGATGGACCCGAGCTTTTCAGGTACCCTACATGAACACAGAGGTTTCCCCATGTAGTCATAAGCAATGTTTGTATATTTTGTATAATGAAAATGCATAATTTAGCAAATGTGAAAAATTTCTTTGCCTATTGAAACTTGTTTTTTCCCCAGCTTTGTTTTACTATTCAACTCAAGATTATCCAAAATTTTCATAAAACCACTTCTGAAAGTAGATTCTCCTTCAGATGTCTCCTGTTCTTCAAGATGGCTATTCTCTTGTTCTATGGCATCAGCTTTTATGTTAACAGAGCTTAGTTCAGTAGCCCCACAATCACTGTGCGTTTCTTCAGTCTCCTCTTGCACAACCACCTTACCCTCAAGATGTTTGACAGTTTTTTCCTCTTTAGAGAATCCACTGAATTCTCAGGAAGAAAATGGCTGGTGTCTCTCTTTTGGGATGAAGACATCTGGCCTTATTTAATTGATCCAAATAAAAATAATATTTATCCAAAACACTAATATCATGGTCTGACTATAATAGTGGTTTATCATCCCAGCATATCTTTTGGCAATCATCACTTTTTTCTCTACATGCTTTTCTCCCACAGTCCATTTTCAATAGCTGTACATCTTCCTCACGGAGGCAATACTACGTCCCAGCACAGCAGAACTCAAATATTTTATATTTTTCCTTTAAATGAAAATATGCTGTTTGAAGATTTTTTGTGCTCCTTGATCTCAGCACCAGACCTATTTGATCTCTTTGTTTTCACAATTCTTTCTGGACATTCCTCATCTGAGCTATCAACTAGGGGAGCCCCAAAATAAGTACTAAGATCTTCACATGGAGCCTCTGTGGTTTTACTTGAATAATTGTCAGTCTCACACAAATTGAGGTTGTGGCAGGACACTATGTATCTCTGACCACATATCTTTCTCACCTATATTTTGAAAATTTGATTTTTCTTTGCTGTTCCAGGTTTCATCAGCAAATGCAAGTTGGCCCAAAATATCCAGGGAGATCTCAGGGTCCCTTCTTTGTCTCTTGTTCCTAATTATTGTCTTTCTCTTATCGTTATTAGCCTGAATGTTATAGAAACATTTGTTTTCAGGGGTAACCTCCTAAACGATCAAGAGAAATGCACCTCTTTGTATGCTCTTGGTTAACTTCAAAGATTCAAGAAAGGCTGCAAATATTAGCATGTGCATCGAGCTTAAAATCATCTGTCGATTGTGACAAAAAACTATGAGAGCGTCTGGTTTCTTTCTTCCTGCTACTTAGTGCTATTTCACTTTCATTGCCTTGAGACAAAATAAGTCCTTGAGATAACTGTGAAAATTTCAGCCTATGAGCTGCTTGCTGAGATTTACTAAGGAACAATTGTGCCCAACTCATAACATACTAGAATTTTTGTGTCTCAGGAAGAGTCAGATCCTCAAGTAGTCTATGATCTAATTCTGAAATACAGGTTTGTCTCATACATTCTCTCCGTTTTTGGATTTGTGATAATTGTTTCTTGTTCTTTTCCTTGATGGTTTACTCCAGACGATCTCTGAATTAATGATCTCTCCTTCCATTTGTTGCATCATTAGGTTGATGCAAGCCACTTAATGTGGAAGTCTGGTTTTCTTCTTCTTTAGTGCTCACTGCAGAATGTAAAACTGCTCCTCTGGAAGCTGATGAGCTTGGTTTATTATCAGAACCACAAGAGCAAATCTTTGTCCTTCCACTCCTTCCATAGTAAGCTAAGCACCTGGCCCAAAGGAGTTTGAGGTTGCAGGTGCAAGGTGTGTCTGTTTCATTAATGATTTCCGCATGGAGCTGTTCAGCTGCTTTTTCAGATAAATGCTCCATCTGCAAAAAATATATGTACACAAAAATGAAATTGTTCAGTAAGAGTAGAACTACAAATATAATTCTTACAGATGAACTGAGACCTTCCATGAACATATTCAATGCAGCATTACAGGACTGAATCAACTAACTATAGGCAAAAAAGGTAAAAAATGCATATTAGTTTGGATTAACTAATTAAAACAAGATGCAATTTTATGTTTCCATTCTGAGACTAAAGTCTTGGTTCTGCATCCAATGACGTCAATGGCAAAATTCCATTAACTTATGTGGGTGCAGCCTCAGGCTGTAGGAGCTCTAGCCCCAACTGAGCAAAGTACTTAGGCTTGCATCTAACTTTAAGCATGTGAGTAGATCCATTAACTTCAATGGAATGGCTCATGAGCTTAAAATTAGGCACAAGCTTAAGTATCTTGCTGAATCAGGGCCTCAGTTCAGACTTTTTGAAGCTGCGTACGCTTATTGGCTTTAAGGCCAGACAGCTGCTTTAAGCACACAATTATCTTTTAAAGCAACACCATCAAAATACTCATGCTGCTACAAAGACTCTGGCTAGAGTTTAGCTGAAGGAATATGTGATGAAAAATGGTTCATAAGAACGGCCATATGGCCAACGGGTCAGACCAATGGTCCATCTAGCACCCAGCATCCTGTGGCCAATGACAGGTGCTTCAGAGGGAATGAATAGAACAGGTAATTGTCAAGTGATCCATCCGCTGTTGCCAGTTCCCATCTTCTGGCAAACTGAGACTAGGGACACTTCAGAGCATGGTTTTGCATCCCCGCCCATCCTGGCTAGTAGCCATTGATGGACCTATTGTCCATTAATTTGTCTAGTTCTTTTTTGAACTCTGTTATTTTTTCACACAACATCCTCTGGCAAAGAGTTCCACAGGTTCACTGTGCACTGTGTGAAAAAATACTTCCTTCTGTTTGTTTTAAACC
Organism: Trachemys scripta elegans; assembly: GCF_013100865.1. Lineage (NCBI taxonomy): Eukaryota > Metazoa > Chordata > Testudines > Emydidae > Trachemys > Trachemys scripta. Next base: position 87,447,099 of record NC_048303.1, on the reverse strand, counting down.
TGCTGCTTATTAATGCCATTTGGTGACCCCTAGTTCTTGTTATGAGAAGAAGTAAATAACACTTCTAATCTACATTCTCCACACCAGTCATGGTTTTATAGACCTCTATCATATCCCCCCTTAGTCGTCTCTTTTCCAATCTGAAAAGTCCCAGTCTTATTAATCTCTCCTCATACGGAAGCCATTCCATACCCCTAATCATTTTTGTTCCCTTTTCTGAACCTTTTCCAATTCCAAAATATCTTTTTTGAGATGGGGCGACCACATCTGCACACGGTATTCAAGATGCGGGCATACCATGGATTTTTATAGAGACAACATGATATTTAATGCAGACCAGAGCAATAATTAAAAATAACACTTTTCACTTATACAGTACCTTCCCTTAAAGAACTTCAAAAGACTTTACAAACATCACCAGTAGGATGGGTAAATATTATCCCAGTTGCCACAGAGGGAGAAATTGAAGAACAGAATGATTAAGTGACTTGCCCAAAGGCACACAGATGTCTGGCACAGATAGGAATACAGCCCAGGTCTCATCCACTTTTGCTAGCAAGTAACACAAATGAAGCAAGATAAAAAAAAAGTAAGTATTTACAAATAGTTTCAAATGATAAAAGGACAAATAATATTTACAGATACACAGAAGTCAATTTCAACTGAATAAAATACTATCTAAAGTCAGAAGAGACTTCTTCAACACTTTAGCTCTCCAGCACCTTTTGGCACATCCCTGTATACTCAATAACCAGGACCTTCCAGTAATTAGTCTCTGAACTTTAAATCTTCCTCAACCTTCATGTACCCAGGCAGGTTTCTACAGGAGTAGATCTCAACTACTGCTGCTTTAGAGCTCTATTTAACATGAAGATCAAACAAACTTCTCTGGCTCAGGTCAATCTCTCATTTCACTTCTAATAGTTTATCCTATCTCCAGCCCACTTTCCATCCAGAAGGAATGACCCAAGAGAGTTACCATAAACACTCAAATATTTTTAGGACTTTAGAGATAAGTTATCCCGGGGAAATCTCAGGGTCCCTTCTTTGTCTCTTGTTCCTAATTATTTTCAACAAACAATGCTGTATCTTCACTGGAGTGGCCAGACTAGGCTGCTCAAAATGGAATATTGCATACCAGGACAGGTAGTCTGCATAGTCTCTATTCTAGCCCCCACCCCGACTGCTCAAAGAGGAAGTTACCTTGGTATACTCCTCCCACCTCAGCTTCTGTCTGAGTCCTTCTCCCCAGTTAATAGTGCTTCCTTTTACAACTGTATAAAGCTTTCTCAAGCAGCAGCAGAGTAAAATGGAACTGATTTTTGTCAATTAAACAGCTCCCGAGAGGGTTCTGAATAGCAGCTAAATAAACTAACAAGACTGGTTAGTATTTGCTGTGCTGCAGTTTTCACGTTGAGCAGCAGCATATTGGAAACCTAAGCTGTCTATCTGAAGATTACTCCTAGGGGAATTCTGCACCACTGTGCAATGCAGAATTTGCGCAGAATTAATGTTCTGTGCAGAATGTCCTTTTTCCCTCACGGAACTGGCACTGCAGTGCTGCTGGCTGTCACAAGAGGTAGCTGGACCCAGCAGAGCCCAGCTCACAAACAAAAGACATTGTCAGGAGATGGGGGAGGAGGTAGGAGCTGGCAAATTCCCAGCACCTCCTGAAGGAACGAAGTGGCGTGCAGGAAACGCTATACAAGCCTGGGACTCAGCATCAGACTGTTTCTCTCTCTGCATTCATGGGCTCTAGAAGGGAAGTGAGCAGTTGTATCGGCGGCTGGATGCCTCCTTGAATGGGTGCATAGAGAGGTGGATGATTGCGTGAGCAGGTGGGTGGCTGAGCGGGAAAATGAGTGGCTGAGCTAGTGGGTGTGTATGTGGATGAATGGATAGATGTATGGATGAGTAGGCAGATAGATGGCTGGGCGGTCATATGGCTGGGTGAGTGAACAGTTGGATGGATGGTTGGAAGGCTGGGTGGCTGAGCAGCTGTATAGCTGGGAAGATGGATGGAAGACAGAACAGGTGGCTGGGTGGGTGCATGGTTGGATGGGTGGCTGGGCAATTGGAAGGCTGGGTGAGTGACTGCATGACTGGGCAGGTGATTGGAAGGCTGGACAGCTGCATGGTTGTGTGGTTGGAAGGCTGGGTGGTTATACAGGTTTATGGTCAGGTGTCTATGTGTCTGGCTGCCTATCTCCATAGTTGAACCAGCAGTTGCATGGTGGGGCAGGTGAATGGGGGGTTGCATGGGCAATTGAATGGTTGGACGGGAGCTGGACTAGTAGCTGGACTAGTAGCTGTGTGGCTGGAGAAGTGGCTGGCTGAACGGCTGAGTGGCTAAACGCACAGGAATGGGGTGAGTGGGCAGTTGCATGACTGTGTGGTTGGAGGGGTGGCTGCATGGCGGGAGAGGTAAGTGGGCGGCTGGCCAAGTGTTCGTGTGCGGGGGTGACACATTCATTCAGCCCTGCCCCCAGCCCGGGATTCCCCACAGGCCTTGCCTGCAGTGCCCAGTCCCTGTGCCGGGCCACACGAGAGGGTTAGAGAAGGGGTTAGAGCCAGGGGATGGGGAGGAGAGAGAGGATGGGAGTGGAGGTTGGATCGGAGCAGAAGGGGAGGGAGACAGGATCTGGGGAGTGGTTGAGGGTGTTGAATAGGAACAAAGGGTGAAGGGGAGAGAAGACATGGTGGAGAAGTGGATAGGAGCAGAGTGGAAGGAAGTTAGGAGATGCTTGTAGAGGAGTGGATAGGAGCAGAGGGTGATTAGCACATGAGGCAGAAGTGTCTATAACCACTAGTGAACACTCCCCTCCAGAGCCTGAAATCAAACTTAGGAGTTCTGAGTCTTAAGATTCCTCTAACATCATCAAAGAGTCATGAAAACCACTAGGAAAATGTCTCTCTCATTCTTTTCTGGTGTTTTGGTCCACACAGAGGATAACAACCTACTACTGCTACCAATTACTTCATTACCAATTACTAGTCATGGACTAACCTCTTCTCCTCCCCCCCCCATGCACTAGGCACTGTACAAACACAGAACATATTCACTATTTCATACACAAGTTATTGGACTCAATATTCATTTATATAGTAGAGAACAATATTTTTTTCCACTGTAGAAATGTCTGGTGAAACTATATGGCCTGTGTTATGCACGAAATCGGATATGATTATCATAACGGCCCCTTCTGGCCTTAAAATCTATGAATTGCCAATAGGTCACTTACTAGCCAGCCTTAAAGAAGAAAAGTTAGTTACAACTTTTGATTAAAAATCTTTGTCACAAGTATTGCTTGCGAATGATAACTGTTGAACTCTGCTACGATATTGAATATGGGTGGATTTTATGCTTTTTTCAGAAAAACAGCTTTGTTTTTCCTTTTGTGTGATTGTCTAGGAGGATGCAAAGACCATGATTACCTAAAAGTTGAATAACTTTGGCATGACAAATTTGAATTTGTTCAATTTTTTGGTGTGCACAAATTTTTTAGGATTTAATAATTACAAAAGGATTGTTGAAAGGACCTTTGCTGGGCCTAAAATAAACTGACTAGTAAAAGCTGTTCTGAAATCATTTGTGGTCTCCAGCAAGGATTGGTAATTAATTCGGAGGTTCTCAAACTGTAATGTGTTGAACACTTGGTGGTGGTGAGCTGCAGAGAATCATTAGCTTTCTGGGGCTCACTTTTTTTTCCTTATTTCCAGTTGAGAAAATGCATTAAGAGAGCCAAAAATGAATCAACCTCTTCCCATTTATCATGTTTTCTGCATAGACTATTGTAGTTGCCATTGCATTAAAAACAACATGAAAAATATTTTTAAGTGATTAAAAAAGTCCCTTTTTCAACACACATTTCATATGCTAATTCTTTTTGTTAATTAAAGATTTTAAATAGGGCACACGGCAATGTAATTGAGAGGTTTTTCAATTTCTTCTATTGATAGCTACCTCCAGTCATGTATAATTATACACTCCCTCATGGAACACAGTCCATAATGTTAATTATTTTCCAAAATAAGAAATGAACCTCATCTTACCTCAAACATTTCTCTAATTAAACCAATCAGAACATAAAAAAAACATAAGACCGAACATCAAGTACATAGTCTCTATCCAATGGGACACAATGCCAAAGTTTTCATAGGTCACTGTTTACTTCCTTTCTGCATTGTGTTATCTGCTATCTCTGTACAGCAGATAAAGGACCTCTCTCTAAATAAAAAATGAAAGCTAAAGTGAGAGAGATCAGAATGCCACAAATATGCAGCATGTCTTATTCATGTTTTATTTTAATTAGCCTATACATTATGGACAGTGTTTTCATTCCTTCTCCCTTATCTCTTCCCCTGAGTGAAAGCAGAGATCTGTTGTTCTCCTTTATTATGATGCAATTATATTGACATGTGATTGATTATGACAAACTGACTGTATGTTATGAAAAAGAAGACTTTTATTGTTAAAAATTACACCATAGTTTTAAATTCAGGTCATTCTACATCTCTACACATCATTTGACAGGACAGAGAGCAGCTTAATTCTCCATGAGGGAGCTGTGCAGTATTTAGGACAGATTGTAGCCCCTTACAGTGGTGTATAATGGAATAATCCCACTGACTTCATCTGGCCAAGGTGATTGCCATTAAGCTAGCTTGAAAAAAATCAAACACAAAGGAGACTGCTTCAAATACTAAGATGGGGTTCCTATAAGGATCTGCAGGAGAGGGATAGATCCCGCTGGGAATGACTGGACCAGTCACTGGCCTTTGTAAAGCTAAGGAATAAAAAATTGCTAAACACAAGAATGTGGACCATTGTCTCTGCTCTTAAGAGGGCCAGTAACAGCTGCAATGGCTGAGGTATACACCGGGAGATCACTCAGACCTTTCTTGAAAGCTGACATGAGAAAATCCAAAGTATGCTGGTGCAAACAGGACAGGCAGTGACCAGAGGTGAAAGTAAACCAGTACGGTCCAGTACGGCCGGTATGCTGTGCTGGACCGGCTTCCCCAGGCTGGTGATTTAAAGAGCCTGGGGCTCCGGAGCCCCAGGCCTTTAAATTGCTGCCAGAGCCCCTGGGTGGCGGAGGCAGCTCAGGCAGTGATTTAAATGATCCTTTAAATCACCCGCCGGAGCCCCCGGCTGCCACCGCTACCCCAGGGGCTCCGGCAGCAGGGCTCGGTTGGCAATTTAAAGGGCCTGGTCACTGCCAGGAGCCCCAGGCCCTTTAAATCGCCACTGGAGCCCCATTGCCAGAGCCCTGGCGGTGATTTAAAGGGCCCGGGGCTCCGCTGTGGTAGTGGGGGGCTGGGAGCCCCAGGCCCTTTAAATCACCGCCGGAGCCCCACTGCCGCTATCCCAGGGCTCTGGCAGCAGGGCTTGGGTGGCGATTTAGAGGGCCCGGGACAGTGATTTAAAGCAGTGGTCTCCAAAGTGTGTGTGGGGGGTGGATCCTTGGGGTTGTGCGGCAGGCGGAGTGCTTTTTTTTTTGCTTCAGGAGGGAGTCCGAGCGGCTTTTTTTTTTTTGCTTCAGTCCGGCAGGGGGTGCGTGCTCAAAATTTTTTTTACTGATAGGGGTGCGCGATCAAAAAAGTTTGGAGACCACTGATTTAAAGGGCCAGGGGCTCCCGGCCCCTGCTACCGCAGCGGAGCCCTGAGCCCTTTAAATCTCTGCCAGAGCCCTGAGCCTGGGGTAGCGGTGGCAGCCGGGAGCCTCTGGGGCTCCGTCAGTGATTTAAAGGGCCCGGGGCTCCGCTGCGGTAGCGGCAGCTGGAGCTCCGGGCCCTTTAAATTGCCTCCTAGCCCTGGGGCTCCCAGCAGCCTCTGCAGCTGGTAGCTCCAGGAGTGATTTAAAAGGGCCTCGGGCTCCCAGCCTCTGCTACTGCAGACGGAGCCCTGGGCCCTTCAAATCTTGATTTAAAAGGCCTGGGGATTTAAAGGCCCCGCCTCTTCCGATTGAGGCCCTGCCCCCTGCTCGGGACTCTGGAGTACCGGTAAGTCCTTTAAGTTACTTTCATCCCTGGCAGTGACGTTCCTGGAGTCACAAAGCTGATGAGCTCCTCCAAATCCTACAGCAGTTTCCCGTACTTTTGAAAGCAGAGACTTGCTTTACCAATCCTACCATGTGTCTTTAAAGGTCTACACATCTTAGTTTATATATACTTTGTGCTATCCTCCCCCAGTTAGTCCTTTGCACACATTCATTTTGGGAAATGGTAGTGCAGAACTTCATAATACAATACTTTATCCCCTTCATGCTTTGATGAATAGTAAACAATTTTGAAATTTAAAGTATACTGTATCCTCACTTGCATCTGAGTTAGCTCCTATTAGCAGGAATTCACAACTCAGAATTTTTGTTTCAGACTCTCTGCAAACTCATTTTTAACTGAAACTAATAAATACAGTAACTCCTCACTTAAAGTCATCCTGGTTAACATTGTTACGTTGCTGATCAATTAGGGAACATGGTCGTTTAAAGTTGCGCAATGCTCCTTTCTAACGTCGTTGGGCAGCCGCCTGCTTTGTCCACTGCTTGCAGGAAGAGCAGCCCGTTGCAGCTAGCTGGTGGGGGCTTGTAATCAGGGTGGACCAGCAGCCGCCCAATCAGCTCCCCACTCCCCTAAGTTCCCAGTGCTGCAGCTGCCCAGCAGGCTATCAATTGCTGGCAGTTCAGCTGTCCCTCCCCCCGCTGCCATGTGCTGCGCCTGCCCTCTGCCTTGGAGCTGCTCCCCAAAACTCCTGCTTGCTGTGCAGGGGGGAGGGGAGGAAGAGAGGGGCTTTCAGGGTGTCCTCATTCCCCCTGCTCCTGCACCCTGCTTACCCCATCTTCCATAGAGCGGGAGGACACATGACAAGGCTCAGGACGGAGGGAGCTTGCTGGCAGCAGCTGCGGTCTCAGCAACCTGTTCTAATTAACAAGGCAGTGTACTTAAGAGTAAGGTCAGCTACTTAAAGGGGAAATGCGCATCTCTCTCTCTCTCTCACACATGGTGTGTGTCTCTGTCTGCGATGCTGTCTCCCCTCCCTCCATTCCTGATGCCTTACAGAGTGTGAGAGTTAACCCTTGAGGGCTCAGCCAATTGCTAGTTCATCATTTAGCAGTAAGGCATTCCCTGGGAAATATCCCACTCTCTGATTCCTCCACCTCAACCAAGCTTCACAATCATCATCACTGAGTACCAGTATTAAATTGTTTGTTTAAAACTTATAGTGTGTGTGTGTACATAGTCTTTTTCTGGTGAAAAAAATTTCCCTGGAACCTAACTCCCTCATTTACATTAATTCTTATGGGGAAATTGGATTCGCTTAACATCGTTTCGCTTAAAGTCACATTTTTCAGGAACATAACTACAATGTTAAGTGAGGAGTTACTGTATATTTATTTGTTAACAGAAAATTCATTCAGCATTCAGAGTAAAAGCAATAATGTTGGGGAGGATACACTGTACGTTACAAAAAGGTTGAATCCCTGCTTTTAAGTGCATAACTCAACACTACATTAGCTGCAGAGTTGCAACTAGCATCTCCATAACTGGATATGTATTGGCTTTCGATACAGAATACAAACATACATATGCACAAATATGGTATAAGCCAACCAAACGTTGTTGGGGTTTAGTGTGCAGATGCTGGGTGTTGTATGTGACCTGTGATCTAGAGGAGTTCAAACTAGATAATGTGGTGTTCCTTTCTGGCCTTAAACTGTGTGACTTTATAACACTTTTTGAATGTTCAGAAATACACCAAAAAAAGTCCAAACTAAATATGAAAATTGTTTTACATCAAAAATACTTCTTTTAAAGACTGACACATACTATATCCCACAGTTACTAAAACATATATAGAAAATATCAACTTGTAACAGTCCCACAGACTGTACCATTTCATAGGACAGCACAGTCCCAAAAAAGTACATTGTGAACACTACATTTTGTTAGTACAGGATTAATATGAATTTAGGTTGATATCCAACACGAAAAAACATTCCTTTATCATAAGAAGTGCCATCATTGCAGAGTGCTTTTTTCAGTATATTTTTTTTTATTAGGGATTGCTGCCATCATATCAACATACAAAACAATCAGGATATTGACAGAGAAATGTGAAATGAACTGTACAAAGATAAGGCTTGAGTTACAGGTACATTTTCCCCTCAGGTCTTTTGTATTTCTATGAAATAAACCCAATTTTTAATTCTTCCCAGAGTAGCATTCATAAATAAATGACAAACCACAAAATAGATTTCAAGTACATAACATTTTACCATAGATCCAAGCACAGACAAATACACAATACTGTACCTACAAATTCTTCATAATCCAACTCTGTCATCGTCAGCATTAAATACAAGATTGTTTCTATGTGTGTGGATATGTATATGCCATACTGTGTGTGTGTTTGTATAATATACACACAGTGTGTGTAATACACAAAGTTCCAGCCCTTTAAAGTCCCAAGTCTTACGTCGTAAAATGGTATGTTACAGGAACTCTATGTTTCTCAGTCGAATTCAGTTTATAGACCAGAAAAGCTCCTGCATAGTGAGAGGAATTTGAAAGACCAGGGCTGTATACACATACAGTAAAATACACACACACACACACACACACACACACACACACACACACACACTACACACTTGCATTTAATCCTACATATCTCCTTATTGCACTATCAATTCTCTGAGGTAATTTTTTCCTCATGCATTAACCATTTTCTGATAGAGTTAAATCAAACAAAACAAATGCTCCTGTTTCCGGAGCTCTATGACTTTACATAGACAAAACTACACTTTAGAACACAGCACCTAACTTTTTATAATTAAAGGACTTAATAAATAGGATCCAGCATGGAACCCTGCCCCTGTATTCTAGCAGGCTGCCAGCTTTCCTAAACATCACCCCCTAGAATCCATCAGCTGACACCTTTGTTTAGGAGACCATTTGTATGAATAATATCCTGTTAATGGCAAATGTCTACTTTAGTTCACTGTCAAAAGTTCTATTAGATGGATAATTCTTGTTTAAGGGGAACAGATTGTTTAGCTGGACATTACGCAAGATGAAATACACACAAGACGACTAATCAATAGTGATTGTCATTGGGACCAAGCTAGTGACGAAAGACAGAGTGAGAAGAGAGGGGACTAAATGGTTCTATGTAGTCTTTGTTCTTTGGGAAATGAGGAAACAACCCAATGGTTACAATGGAGAAGAACAATTCCTAAGAGCTATGATTTCTGTTTTGACACCTCTAAAAGGGTAAAACAAAGGATAAAACAAATTCCCCTGTTGGAAATGTCCAACTGATCATTTGCAAAGGTTTAGAGGAAGCAGAATTGCAATTCCCCTTGTCAACCATAAATAATTCTGAAGTATATGAATTACAGTTACTGTTACAATATGTATGTACAATATGACAAAGACTCAAATATATCTCTTATTTAAAAAAATCTCTTTATAAAGTACACAGACATTATGGGGTGAAGTTGCAGCCAGTACATAGACAAAACTTCCACTGGCTTTAATGGGAGTTTTATTTGTGTTATGGCTGAAGGATCACACCTAATGATTTTGCTTTAAAAAACAACAATCCTCTATGATGATGCTCCAGCACATTTTTCTGTAGCATTTGGATTGGGGTAAGGGTGTCCTACTGATTTTTCTAAATGCTCACAAGGTTTTATGTATATTCTCTACACAATATTGGGAGCAAATCCTCAGCACATTAAAGTAACAATGAACCTCATTGACTGGAGTCCTATCAATAGGGAAATAGTATGACTACAATGCCACACATACATGGTAAGACAATCAGCATGCACAGGAAATGATGTCACATTAAATGATGATTCTCTGGGATGTGTTTCACAGAATAGTGACAAAAGGAATAAAGAACCAAGATATTTCTCTTAAAAATATTTTGTCCTTTTATTATGATTCAGTAGAATATCTGCATGTCAACTGTACCATCTAATGCCTTGATTTTTAAAGTATTGTATACTTTTTATTCTCTAGCCATTTTTAAAAAGTAGGTTACTTATCTACCAATATAACTAGACATTTTTGATATTTACTATCTCTTCATCTTTCCATGTTATGTACAATAATCTACATTTAGTCCAAAGATCCATCACCTTCTGGCAAAACTTACTTGCACTGTCTTGTAAAAACTTACCACTGATTGAAGTGTAAGATGACAGGACACAGATGAAGGTGGATTATCATTTTCTCAATGATATTCACCACCTTTAGCTTTAGAACTGTGCCATTAAAAACTTACTTGAGGATTCTGTGTCATTTCATCTCCCCTCACGAGTCCCCCCCGCACTTGAATAAACTTTCTGTATGTTCTACAAACTGTAGGCCATCTTTTATAGAGTTATAAAACTCATTGTCCATCCAAAATATTTTAAAAACAAACCATTGGTAAAACATTAAAAAATCCCCTACATGCCCTTGTGCATTAATTTTACCAATCTGTACACTTAAACAACTTCAGAAGTCATCTTTTGCTAAAAATTTACCAAAATATTTTAAACACATAAAAATATAAAAAACAAAAAACAAATCAAGAAACAAAAACCCAGCATAAACATTGCTTGTATAGGCATTGGTTAGAAAAGACTGTTATACCACTAAGGAGTATATTCAAAAACATTTCCTTCTTGGCTCTACTATCATTGAGATTCAGAATGTCATGGCTTGTAATGTTACAAATAATGAACCCTAGTACTATCCAGTCTTGTCTGATACAACAGATGATCAGGAAGTCAACACTGAAATAAAAATAAGACCTCTTTTTGGTTATTTAAAGGCCACCAGATAAGCCTATAACTAAAGCAACTGTTTATGAAAAGCAAATGTTAGATCTTGAACAGTCTGTAATGGATTGAAAATGAAGATAGCTACCTGCTGATGGCCCCATGGGCATTATGAGAAGCTAGTGCTAACTGAAATTTTGAATATAGCCCTTAGTTGTATCGTATTTCTTTAACATTTAAGAGTTTCCCAGCATGTCACAAATGAAGTTTATTTTGCAAGCCACCCACTGCCTAAGAGGACAGTAATATTCAATGTGAAATTGCTGAAACTCTGGCGTCTGACGGATTTCATGAAGAAAGGAGATATCAAGGTCCGACTCCAAGAGGACAAGGAGGAGTGGAAACACAAACAACAACAGTCCAAGGCCTACAAAAAGAAGCCTGGAGAAACTCTTCACAAAGGCATTTACCTGCATGTTGCCCATTACAAAGTCATAACTGCACCTAAGCGCTCTACGGGCTTCTTTCAGCTCCTCTTCCTCAGCAACCAAAAATGCATTTTCATCCGCTTCCAGTTCCTCAAATGAATCTGTATCTTCTCTGTCATTCTCTGCTCTTGATGGGGTGTCAAAGAGCATGTCAATCTCATCATCATCAACTGGGGTGGGCAGCAAGCTGGCACTTGGGTTGTACACCAGTTCTGAGATGGTTAAAGGTTCCTCTTTGATCTTCTCTTCCTCTTCATTGGTGAGATCTACACTCTCCCCAGCATCCTTAGCAGGGGAATTAGATATCACAGGTATGGAGATTTCATCTTCCTTAGGCAGCTGGATACCTAAAGAAGGAGATAAAAAGGACTCAATTTCTGATGTCAGACGAATTCATTCTTTCAGTAGGATTTTGTATAAGAGATTGTTACAAATGAAATGTACTTTCAGAACACAGTGGTGGAAGGAGGACTCCACAATCACTTGCTTATAACTTGATTACTGAAATCGGTAACGTTTTAGTACTGTATAGTTGTGGCTGGCATAGATTAAATAGGACATTCCCTTTAAAATTCCACCTAGTCTGCAGCAGAGGAGGAGTGCCTTTTGCAGGAACTCAATCCTCTGAAACTTGAGACCTGATTACCTTTTAATCTTAGCATACATAAATTAAGGCCATTAATATTTGTGGTTAACTGCAGCATATGGAAAGTGAAGGAGGTCATTTTCTACTAGAAGGCAGACTTCCAATAATCCAGCTCCTGTTTTTACTATACAAACAGGTGTTACTGGGATGCAGTTAGGAAAATGTAGCTCCACCCTTCATTTGAAATGACAGACAAGGAAGTGATAGGATAACACCTACAGGCTGGGAAATTTAATCACTACCATTCAACCACAGGTGTCATGACATCAAGATAGGTTATTATAAATTCTTGTCAAGAGGAAACCATGTGAAAGGAGAAGACAGACTACACAGTAGGAGATATGGATGGAAGTTAATGGTTACCCTGGGTCCTGATAGGAATATCTCTCTCCCATGTCTGTCTCCTTCCTTCCTTGTCCCTCGCTCACCTACACTCCCTCCTTGTTATCAGTCTCATCTCCTTCTCCTTGATGCTTCTCTCTTTTCCAGCCCTCCTCCCTCACACTAAATCTTTCTTATTCTCACCAATCTGTCCCTTTCTCTTCCTTCCTTTTGTTCTCGAGTTTTCCATCTCCCCAATCCCCTGAAATCTCTCCCTTCACTTTTTTCTTCTCCGCTCCTAACCCACTAGGTTTCCTCTAATATGCCACTATGTTCTCTTTAGTTGGCACTAACAACAGCAAAGTGAAAGTAACTTAAAAATCCCAATTTGAAAAGTGCTCTGACTGAGTCATGATTGCTCTACGAGTGCATCAAAAATCCCAGTGTTTTTAATCACTTCAGTCAACTGCTATTAGCAATGAGTAGCAGAATGGAGGAAGTGGGCAAGGGAAAGGAGGGGAATCAAACAAGGAGTGGGGATTTTGAAGGAGACAATGGAATTGTGATTGTTCTATTTCAAATTTATTCCCACGTGTAATTACTATTAGCAGCTGTAGACTTTCTCCACCTTTAAAAGAGAACAGCCCCCAAATAAAGATACACGGATATGTGTGGTAATAATAAAATAAATAACACTTCCACGTTATGGCACTCACCATGTGGCAATCTTTTAGGACTGGATGCACAAAAGAAATTAGGCATGGTGATGCTGAGCCTGAGTTTGGTGCCTAGGCTCCCTATGCAATGAATGGGAACAGATAGATGCCTTAGAATGTGATTGACAAAAAGCCAGCATGCTAGACGGGGAGACGCCAATGCTAGCCAATGGGAGATACCAACAAGAGGGTTGTGTGCTAAACCCCACCACTCTCACAGAAATAGTCACCTAAATTCAAGCTGCAGGGAGGCGCCTCTCTCTGCTTGCTGTTCTCAGCTGTGAACCCTCTCCTGGAGTTAGGCCCCTCTGCCATGTTAGCATGCAGAAGTGGTAGTGCCCATCTTTATAACTTTTAGCCCAGTGGTTAGAGCACTCACCTGGGATGTGGAAGACCCACGTTCAATTCGCCCCTCTCCATGAGCCTTTTGGACTGCTGCTGCATACTGAGCGAATGTTTTCAGAAACTATTCACAATGACTCCAAGAGAGGTAAGAGCTAATTTAGACCCCAGCATTTTGTATGTATAGCTGGGATTATTTTTTTCCAGTGTGCATTACTTTGCATTTATCAACATTAATTTCATCTGCCATTTTGTTGCCCAATCTCCCAGTTTTGTGAAATCCCTTAGTTAAGTCCAAAGCTGACTGCAAAGTGTTACAATTTTGAATAATTTTGTATCATCTGCAAACTTAGCCACCTCATTGTTTACCTCTTTTTCTGGAGCATTTATGAATATATTGAATAGCAATGGTCCCAGTATGGATCTCTGGAGGACCCTACTGTTTACCTCTCTCCACTGTGAAAACTGACCATTTATTCCTAGTCTTTGTGTCCTATCTTTTAAGCAGTTACTGATCCATGAGAGGACCTTCTTTCTTATCCCATTACTGCTTACTCTGCTTAAAAGCCTTTGATGTGGGATCTTGTGAAAGACTTTCTGAAAGTCCAAGTATAGTGTATCAACTGGAGATCACTTGTCCACATGCTTGTAAACATCCTCAAAGAATTCTAATAGATTGGTGAGGCATGATTTCCTTTTACAAAAGCCATGTTGACTCTTTCCCAACATAGAGTGTTCATCAATGTATCTGATAATTCTGTTCTTTACTATAGTTTCAGCCAATTTGGCACTGAAATTAGGCTTACTGGGCTGTAATTGCCATGATTGCATCTGGAGCCTTTAAAAAAAAAAAATCAGTGCTGCATTAGCGATCCACTAATAGGTTACATACCACAGTTAGTAGTTCTCCAATTTCATATACGAGTTCCTGCAGAACTCTTGGGTGAATACCATCTGGTCCTGGTGACTTGTTACTGTTTAATTTATCAATTTGTTCCAAAACTTCTTCTACTGACACCTCAAACTAGGACAGTTCCTTAGCTTTGTCACCTAAAAAGAATGGCTCAGGTGTGGGAATCTCCCTAATGTCCTCTGCAGTGAAGACAGATGCAAAGGATTCATTTAGTTCCTCTGCAATGGCCTTGTCTTCCTTGAGTGCTCCTTTAGCACATTGATAGTCCACTGGCCCCACTGATTATTTGGCAGGATTCCTGCTTCTGATGTACTTAAAACATTTTTTGCTTTTAGTTTTTGTGTCTTTTGCTAGTTGATATTCACATTCTTTTTTGGCCTGCCTAATTATACTTTTACACCTGGCTTACCAGAGTTTATGCTCCTTTCTATTTTCCTCACTAGGATCGGATTTACACTTTTTAAAGGATGTCTTTTGGCCTCTGATTGCCCCTTTTACTCTGTTTAGACATGGTTGCTTTTTTATTTTTTTGGTCCTCTATTTTTTTATTTTTTAAATTTTGAGTACACATTTAGTTTGAGCCTGTATTACGGTGTTCTTAAATAGTTTCCAAGCAGTTTGCAGGCCTTTCACTCTTGTGAGTGTTCCTTTTAATTTCCGTTTAACTAGCTTCCTCATTTTTGTGTAGTTCCCGTTTGAAGTTAAATGCTACTATTTTGGGTTTCAAGTATCAGGGGGTAGCCGTGTTAGTCTGTAGCTACAAAAACAACAAGGAGTCTGGTGGCACCTTAAAGACTAACAGATTTATTTGGGCATAAGCTTTCGTGAGTAAAAACCTCACTTCTTCGGATGCATAGCAACTCACGAAAGCTTATGCCCAAATAAATCTGTTAGTCTTTAAGGTGCCACCAGACTCCTTGTTATTTTGGGTTTGTTTGGTTCTCCCCTCCCACCCCCCCAATGATGTTAAATTTAACTACATTATGTTGCTATTACCGAGCAGTTCAGGTATATTCTCCTGTTGGACAATATCCTGTGGCCCACTTAGGACTAAATCAAGAATTGCCTCTCCCTTTTTGGGTTCCAGGACTAGCTGCTCCAAGAAGCAGTCATTAATGGTGGTTATACATTTTATTTCTGCATCCCATGCTGAGGTGACATGTACCCAATCAATATGGGAGTAGCTGAAATCCCCCCATTACCGGGTTTTCTGTTTCTGTAGTCTCTCTAACCTTCCTGAGCATTTTACAATCACCATCTCCATCCTAGTCATAAATACTTATATCGTCAATGGGAGAGAGAGAGAAAGATTGATTCCCCCATGCAAGTTAGACAGCTGAACATCTGGTTTGTGACTCGCTCTGGGGCTTAGGTGGGAAATAGGTGTCCAGATGCCTACAGTGATGTGGCAGTGCACATGCTCTGAGGCAGGAACTTAGGCACCTACAGGGTTCAGTGGGGGTTTTGTGCTTTGCAATGGTCCTGAAACTAAAATGGACTTAGACATCTAACTCCCTTTGTGCATCCAGGCCTTAGTGCTTTACAAATGATTGATAAAGCCTCGCAACAACCCTGGGAGGTACACAGGTGCATCCATCTACGGAGGACAAAACCAACACAAAGAGATTAAGTGACTTGCCCAAAGTTACCCCAGAACCTCATGTCAGCGCCGTAATTAGAACCCAGATCAACTGACTCCCAGTTCTTTGCTTAAAGCAAAAGCCTAGATACCAATAGACACAAAGGCCCTAAGCCACCATTGCAGTTTTAACAAGATACACAGGTGTAAAATGAGAGTAACACCATGGAGGATCACAGCCAGATGCTACATGACAGGTGAGGTATAAAATAATAAGATGCCTGGCCATTAATTACTGGATAATGAGAAATAAAAAGAAACTGTGTTTCCAGTGCCACCTGTACTAGACCTGCAAAGTCTTTCAGTGTTAACAAAAGTAGCGATCAAAGCAGAACTCTGTTAAAGGACAACAGATATAAAAGCAAATTTAAAATGAATACACACAGCACTTGCTTAACCTCGTATAGGAAAGATGTGAAACTCTAGGTTCTACACAGAGATGTGTGACTGCTTTGTAACCATATAAAACAGGGCAGGAACTGAAAAACAATAATCCTAGTTAAAAAGAGCCTCAGTACTGCCAGTTATGCAGACAAGATCATTCTGAATAGGAGTTCACTATTTCAATTTTAAAATATAGCCACATTATTGCTCAAATGACCAATAATATTAAAAATGATTTGACTCCGAAATCAGGGGCCTTCTCACTTTTTTTGACGGTGGGGGGAGGTCAGTACACATTTTTCTTGTAGTTACACCGTAAAGCATTACTAAACCAGCTTATGGATACTGCTGGTGTTTCTGTTCTATTGCAGTTATAAGCTATATTTCTGCACACATTATGTTTTCTCTAGTTGACTAGCTAGCTAAAGATGACCACTATCATTCCATTTATCTATGATCATTAAGCCACCACCCAACATGCACAGTCTATCAAGAACTGTTGCACCTGCCAGAGTGACCGTGGCTGATGGCTTCACACCAGGCATTGTGTAGTGTAGTTCCCAGATTCGGTCAATCCTAGGTCACGAGCCTTGTAATTGATTTTTGACCATCTCAGCACAGACATCCTTACACTGGTATGATAATTCTTTAGCAACTTTGTGTAGTCTGTATTTCTCATGCCACAACATTTTACGTTACAATCTCCTGTTCTTACTTTTTTCA
This sequence comes from Trachemys scripta elegans, assembly GCF_013100865.1. Classification (NCBI taxonomy): domain Eukaryota; kingdom Metazoa; phylum Chordata; order Testudines; family Emydidae; genus Trachemys; species Trachemys scripta. The sequence continues at coordinate 87,430,149 of NC_048303.1, read as the reverse complement.
ATAAACTTGTTCTCCTTTTTACATCTTGTGACCACCACACAGTTCAGTGCAGGATCTACACACTAAAATGTTCTTCAAAGAATATTTCTGATATCCTGAATGTCAAAGCCAAAATTTTCAAACTTTCTTGCCTCAAGTAAGGCGTCTAACTCCATATTTAAATACCTAATTAAGTGGCCCGATTTTCAGAGGTGCTGGACTTCCACTTAATTCAATGGGAGCAAAGGGTAAATCAGGACACTTATTTAGGTGCCTAAAATAGATTTAGGTGCCTAATTTTAGGCATCCAAGTTTGAACATCTTGGCTCTATGCCTTCTTCTACCTGTTTAGGCACAAGGTCACTAATACCTTCTTAATATAATTCCTACCACACAGGGGACAACAGCAACTGCTCCAAAGCAAGGTCACCCTCATTTGTTCCTCTGAGCCATCTCCCCTGCCCCACACAGTGTGCATAATATGCAGAGAGAACACATACAAGGAAGATTATATTAGTATGATTAACATTGTTCTCATCTCAGACATCTAGCAAACTTCATTTGGCTTGCTGGTAACATACAGGAAGAAGGCAGTGGAGTAAATTCCTTCAGCTAATGATTTTCTGAGAGGTAGTGTGAAGAGTTAAGACATGAAAATGGAATAGCAGGCCCTAATTACACAGCACTATTATTTAGTTCGAGCTAATTATTTAGGAGCAAGACTATGAAGGGGACCACTCATGAAAAAGCCAAACCAATTAGGGCTATCAATGTATGTTATCCACAGTCATTCACTAATATGGTACTTAAGACATTATACATTATCCTCAACTTCAGCAAAAGAAAAATAGGGCATTCGCATGTTGGCAGCAGATTTTTCAGAATGTCAAACAGGAATTCTCAATGAAACAGCTACAGCATAATCCAATGCTGCATGTCATGAGTAAATGTACTATGTTGAGTTCTCGCCATAAATATAAGCTTCAGCAGTTATCACCTGTAAATGTGGGATTATGGCTAGAAAAGTGATCTTGTAAACATGTCAGTGTTCTACATTTATTCTCTGTATCAAGTGCCCTTAGTCTGCAAGGCAAAAGGGGGCTATATTTTCCACTACCTTGCATATCATGTTGTCCTTTATAGTGGTGTAAAAGCCTATCAAATCAGAACGGTAGTGTTATACACCTGCTTGAGACAGATGTAAATTACTGCAGGTGGTGTCTGGCAATGAATAATACTGGCCAGTGTTTCTAACTGCCAATGCTGCAAGGTCGATCTGAAAAATAAAAAAACTAAAACAATCTCTTCTCTTCTTTCCTTCATACTCAGCACTTACTAAAACATTTGTGAAATCAAGGATTCTGGAAACTTGCATTGACCACTTATTTCAAGTTAAATTTACAGTCCTACTAAAGTATACTAGTATATATTCTGGGGCTCATTACAGTTTGACAGAGTCATGTCATGATATGGCATCATATCATAAATGCCATGCCATTATGGCAGAACATGATTAAAAATGTTGAGATTTTAAAAAATTATCTGAGAACACACTGTCAAGATACTGCATTGCAAACATTATGACATTATGCCACAACAAATTTTCCAGCAGAATTTACATTATCTTAGACGTTGGCCCTTTTGTTAGTGTTTGAATACATTTCAAGAGCATTTGAACTGAAGGTTAACTAAAATGATGAGCCCATGTTAAAAGAAAATCCCTAAGACTTTGAGAGTCTGGTGAAAGAGAGATGAAAAAAAACAAAAGTAATCTTGGAGACAATTATTTAATTTAGTCTCTGTCACACCTGGGAATCTTTTGCACTTATTTGTGTATGAACTCTATTTTATCTTCAACCCTATTCAGTCAGGGAAGCTACATTATTAAAGTTTTCAGGGAGGTTTTACAGTTCACTGCTTTTTCAATACTAGTTAACATGGGGTTTTTACTGTTAGTACTTGGACTAAAAAAAATCTCTGGGTTGAATATTAAATTACATTCTGAAAGCACTGATTCTTTGATTCATGCATTGTCTACTTTATAGGCACTTAGATTCCATAGATAAAGATCCTTTCATACATGTTATTGGCATCAGATCACTTCAAAATGGCATCTCTTTTATCTGCTATATTATATATCTATACTAAAGGTTTGCAACATTTTGGGGCAACTGTACTAGTTTTACAGAATAAAATCTTACTGTACCAGCCATGACCCAATTCCTCCCTTCAGCTATGTACTCTATACTCCAAAACAAGTTGGGATGGATCTAAACCTCATTTCCACAACTGCAGATTAAAACATGAACAGTCGCATAAGAGGCAAGCAGACACTACAGCAGTAGTACACTGTGCACCAGGACCGAGCTGGTCCCCTGGCATAGTTTTCACCAGCTATTAATGGCCCAAAACCATCAGCTGAAGATTAAGTAGGGTCTAGAGGAGCCCTAGCACCATTATATTTCCAGCTAATATAGATTCCTTAGGCCCAGAAAAATGTAGTGCATCTTAGTGAAACTTCTGCTTTAGGTGACTGGATATATTGCACAGCTTTACATACCAAGTGAAAAAAAAATGTTTGTAGGTGGGTGGTTTGTTTGTTGGTTTTTGCCTGTAGTAAAAAATTACATGAGGAGGAATGTTAGTACTGACAATACGCTCAAAAGTCAAACTAAATAATCAGGCAGAAATTTCAAAATGACACAAGTAAAACAATTAAAACTGAGATAAGGCAGGTTCTTCCCCCCATCCCCTTTCTGCATCCTGCAAGTTTTTAGATAGGAAGGGAGATAACTCCTCTGCACTAATAATGTACACACAAGGAAGTATCAGCTACAAGTATCAACATCCACTCAAACACTGACTAACCTAGAAGTACAGTGCATTTGCGTGTTATAAAATTCACCTGTGCAAGCCCACCACAGCACTTAAGCCTCAGAGCAATACTGTGCTGAAATAGTGAATACAATTATCATGCAGTGAGGAGCCTTCACAGTCCTGTGTGGCGGAGGAGTTGTCTGGCTTGCTTAGACCATAGTGAAGAGTGGCAGTATGGGTGAACTGGGCGATTACTAGGATCCCTTAACTCAAACTTCCTTTACAATTGGTTGGAGTAGCATAGAAGCCGCATGGGAACTCCACCACTGCCCTGTGTTGTGATCTTAGGGTTGAAAGTGAGTGGATTTCATCTCAGGCCTGCATTAATGTTGTATCTGGGGTTTATGTGCACTCTGGCTTTTTGCAAGTGAAATGAATTTTACTCTGAATAAGAGATTCATCTTTCATATCAACCTAGCATAATTAGCCAGCTGCCTGCTTTCCTGCTGGTAATTCCAATTTGTTTTAGTTGTACTGTAAAGCTAACTAAAATACCATTGCAGTTGCCAACTCTCACAGTATTTTTGTGAGTGCTGTGATTGTGCAATATTAAAACCAGCCTCTCATTGGAAGTGCAGGTAGGCCAGGATTTCTGCCTGAACTGTAACTGATGCTGCAGTTCTCACTGCAGCCACTGGAGGCTGCTGCAGGCTTTGGACAGAGGCCCAGTTCTCTGCTTTCTGTGTCCCGCAGACACCTTTTTGCTCCACTGATAATGCTGCTGCCTATGCCCAGGAGGCAACCAAAGAAGCAGGGAGTTGTGTTTGGGACAGCAGAGGCAGTTCTCACCCATCCTCCCTCTCTGTCCAGCATCAGTGGCGTAGCCAGGTTCTAAGAGCAGGGGGAGCAAACATAAAAAAGGCACCCCCCTTGGCTCCTCCTCTGGCCACACCGTTTCCCCCCCCCTTGGCTGGCTACTGCGGCCATGCTGCGCCCCCCCCCTTGCTCCTCCGGCCGCACCGCCCCCCCATGGCTGTAGAGGGAGGCTGGCAGAGTACAGGGGGTTTGAGGGGAAGTGGAGGGGAGGGATGTAGAGGGAGGGTAGCAGAGGACGGGGGTTTGAGGGGAGGTGAAGGGGAGGATGTGGAGGGAGGAGGCAGAGGGTTTGACATGAGGGGAGGTGGAGGGGAGGATGTAGGGAGGGTGGCAGAGGATGGAGGTACGAGGGGAGGTGAAGGGGAGGGAAAGGCAGCGGCACGGGGTACATGGGAGGGATACACGGGGTTACCGGGGATGGGAGTGGGCTGGGGTCCCCGGGGCTCTCTGTGCAGAGGGGGCTGGAGCTGCCCCCGGGACCGGGAGAGCCTGGGAGTCTGCTACCTCCCCTTCCGCTGCTTCTTTCTGGGGCCCAGCTGCTAGGCCCAGCCCAGCTAGCAGCAGAGAACAAACCCCAGTGTCACTGTCTCGGAGGGGCTCGCCGCGTGCAGTGCCAGCCCAGGCTCAGCGCTGGTGCTACCCCTTGGGGGGTGGGGGCAGAAGGCAGTGAGCCCCGCCAGGCGTGTCTGAGCGAGCTGCAGCCCGGCTCGCCTGCTCAGCCCGGGGGCGCTGCCCTGCCCGGGGCTGCTGGCGGAGCCTGGCTGTGGGCAGGTCGCACTGACAAGCTGCGGCAGGAGGGGGGGAAATGCCCCCCATGGCTGCTGGCCACCAGCCTGCGCCACCCCCTCGCTCCTCCGGCCGTGGCTGCCAGCCGCGCTTCGGGCTGCATGCTGCGCCCCCCCCCGCTCCCACCGGCCGGAGCCCCGAGAGGAACAGAGTGAAACCCCTGGACCCGCACTCCTGGCCACAGTGCCGGACCCCACTCCCCACCCCGGTTGCAGCGCCGGCCGGAGCACCGCGAGAGCCCCGGACCCGCTCCCCCACCCAGAACCCCGGGCGGAGCACAGCAAAACCCCTGGACCCGCTCTCCCGGCTGGAGCGCCGAATCCCTCTCCCCCGGCCAGAGCCCTGGGCGGAGCACAGCGAAACCCCTGGATCTGCTCCCCCGGCCGGGGCACCGGGCGGAGCGCGGCCAACCCCCCTGCCCCGCTCTCCTGGCCAGAGCGTTGGACCCCGCTCCCTCAGTTGCAGCGCCTGCCGCAGTGCGGCTAGACCCCCAGACCCACTCCCCCGGCCAGAGCCCCGGGCGGAGCGCAGAGAAACCCTTGGATCCGCTCCCCTGGCCAGAGACTCGGGAGGAGTGCAGCGAGCCCCCCGGACCTGCTCCCCCGGCTGGAGCCCCAGGCGGAGCGCGGCCAGACCCCCAGACCCGCTCCTGGCCAAAGCTCCAGGCGGAGTGCAGCAAAACCAGCCTGCGCTCCCCCTCGCTCCTCCAGCCGCATTTGGAAAGGCGCGGCTTTGGGGAAAATGTGCTGAGGGGAAGCGGCTGCTTCCCCTGCACCCCACTAGCTATGCTACTGTCCAGCATTAAGTGGAATGAGGGAAGCAAAGCAGAGCAAGCCATAGAAAAGGGATCCCAGGAGTATGTTTCTCCCCTCTCCAGCCTCTAGGGATCCAGCTCCTGCCTAGCTGCCCTGTCCCAGAATTGGGCATAGGCCGGGGGAGGTGGGGAGGGAAGAGCTGGACAGGAGAGCCAGGGGCAGTGTCCTGGGAGGAGGTACATAGCATAGGATAGAGCGTGCACTTGGCAGGGCCAGCATTCAGGGAGCTGGGATGACTGGAGCAGGGGGCTGTCTCCAGCATTAAAAGCTGGACAGGAGCAGTGCCCTGCAGAAGTAGAAAGAGCAAGACAGGAGGCTGAAAAGATCAGGGCACAGAGGTTGGAGCAAAGATCAGTGCCTGGGGAAGGGACATGTGGGACACCATCTATCAGAAGTAAAAGGGAGGAAGGTCCCAAATTTATGTGTGCCTTTTTTGAGCATTTTAGGATGAAATTCCTGAAACACTCTCACACAAAACAAGACACTTTCCTCCAAAGTGGTCAAAAACCAGAAAACACACCCAAAATCATCAAGTTTGTCTTTTTTAAACATGATTTTTAAGTCAATCCAAGTATTTTGGGAGATTTTTCTCAAGATTTATGTGAGGTTGCAATGCTGTAGCCTGTATATCAATAGGTTCCCTAGCAAAGGCTGTTTTCACGTGAGTTCATGGGTTCACGTGCATCCACAGAAAGCATGAAAGCAAGGGTGCAAAACCAGGCAAACATACATTTCTCCTGGGGTATGTCTTCACTACCCGCCGTATCGGGTAGCAATCGATTTATCCGGGATCGATATATCGCGTCTCGTCGTCGACTCCAGAACTCCACCAGAGCGAGCGGCGGTAGCGCAGTTGACGGGGGAGCCGCGGCTGTCGATCCCGCGCTGTGTGGATCCCAGGTAATTAGATCTAAGATACTTCGCGCAGCTGAAGTTGCGTATCTTAGATTGATCCCCCCACAGTGTAGACCAGCCCCGGGCCTGGTGTGGAGTGGAGGTCCCACAGCAGCAGCTCCTGCCCTGCAGGCTGGGCCCAGCTCATCACTCCGGATGTTGCGACCTGGCACACGGGGTCACAGCACCACTCAGTTTTGGCCCAGCCGGTCCAAACCTAAGTGGTGTTGTGACCCCATGCATTAGGTTGCAACACCACTCATTTATATTTGGCCCAGCTGCCTCCTGTCATGACCAAAGGGTAGCCAGGCCAAACCTGAGTGGTGCTGTGATCCTGTGCACTAGGTTGCAATGCCCAAGTGAAGAGCCAGGCCCAGCGCTGCAGCACTGGCGCTACCATGCAGGGTTGGCTCATTCGCCAGCCCCCCGAACCTCCCCTCTGCACCAGGGCAAGATTAGGTTTGCAGTGCTGGGGCAGATGGTGCTGCTGCAGGTGGTCAGTGCCCCTGTGGCAGTTTAATATAATGCAGCCATTGCATCAGGAGGCCACATCCACCCCCTTCCCACTTTTCTATTTTAATTGATATAGGGATTTTGTATAAGTTTACCAGTAAGGATTAAAGCCATACAAGTAGTATTGTTTTCAATCCACATTATCAGAAACTAGTTTATATCCCAAGGTCCAGATTAATCACTGCACTGGCCGTAGGTGATTTGCACATACTCAGAGTCTGTGTATGGGCCGCTGCAGGGATGCTGAATTTCTGGAGTGTAAGAACACCCAGGCCATTCTCTCCCCCTGCCATCTGCCCTGGAATGCCCCCAGTGCTGGAGCATCCTGTTGGGAAAGGTGGAGGTGGGGGCACACCACAAAAGCCCTGCTGCACTGGGGCTCTTATGATCCCTTTGTAACCCCTTTGTACCCACTACAGCAGCACCAAGGCATGGGGTGATGCAGTGAATTCTCTTGGAAATTTAGGTTTTGGTCGAAGAGAGAAGGGTTTTAAAAACTTAATATGAATAGAGATGTAGTTTAAAAGAAAATTAGACAAAAACACGTTGTTCTAAGTGCATGAAAACCAAAAAATTAAACTGACTGAAAAGAAAGTGAAACTGACCAGTCAATTTACATAGCCCTGGCTGACTGAAGTGCAATAAGTAAACAAACAGTATCACAAAAATTGATATTCTATAAAATTTTTTACTTCCGTGAAGTTAGTCCTGATGTACATCAATATCAAGCCCATTATTTTTCAACTGCACCCCGTTAATTAATAAATTGAAGAAAACCTTCAATTATTGCAAAATAAAGAAATCCAAAACACATTGGGTTCAATTACATGAAAAAAAATGGCATGGATTGGCAGTTCAACCCGGTCAGTTGTAATTAGCGAAATGTCAGAGATAAGCTAAGAATAGTCATTATTGTACTTCAGCTATCATTCAAAAGGTCCATAACTACTCTTTTCAGGACTGTTTTGTTGTTTCAAAACTTATCATAGATTTATACCTTTTTTCTTTCCTGAAAGGCTGCAGGAGTAAAATTCCACTTGCTAGCAAAAATTAGTAATTCACACTTAAATATACAGCATGTTAAATAATTTATCCAGTGGATCTCATTCATCTTTTGATCTTATCCTTTTTTCAGCTCCTCCTTCTCTCTACCCCATTAAAAGTAGTATTCTGTTATTAACAATATATTTTGCTTCCCTCAAAATGATCTATTTTTAGTATGACAAACTACAAAGAAAATCTGGACACCAGACTTCTCTGAAAAGAGTCCTAAAAGCAGCTGAGTATATTAGAATGAAACTTACCAGCACTTCTAGCTGTGATCCTTGACCCATGCCTCAGCAAGCGAATACACACATCTTTGCTACAGTGATTAACCATACGCAAATGAATACTTTTCCTGGTTTGGATTTTTACCAGACACTTCACCATACTGACTATTATATTTTCTATCACAGCCTTGTCAAACTACCACCCATACTGGCTCTGACCTTTCACTAAGTTTCCACTGTGTTTTAAAGGACTAAAGCCAGTTGCTCTGAATGAATCAAATGACAGGCTTCTAACATGGCCAATAAAAATATCCCATTAGGGAACAGAAGGGGAGGTTATTTTTAAACATTTCCAACTGTCTCATAATGTACAATGCAATATCTTCAATAGCATCTTTCTCACTTAGCAGTTGCTAATAAAGCAGCTGAATTTCACACACAAATATAAAAAGATGTAATATACTAAAACATAGTAAGATGAAACAACAGGCCATAAAAAAGACACACAAAGTATCTGGGCAAAATGACACTATGATCCTTATTTAAAAAAAATTCAATTCAGCCGTCAGAGTTGCACAACCAATGTTATCTGTGGGTGCATTTGTAATTATCTAGGGATAGATCCTTAGCCCCTGCATGGGACTTAAAGCTGCTCTCACCAGGAAGCTGAGTATTCCTCCTGCATGGGGAGGAAGGTTTTAAAGGTATTCTACATGTCAAGATTTGGGACTTAGCTTCCTCAACTAAGGTCAAAGTCTGTCCTGGCCTGTGCCCTGGAATAAGTGGAAGAAGAACAGAAAAGTGCAATTGGAAAAGTGCATCTCCCTTTAGAGATGTGCTCCAGTTCTCAATGGTAGACAAAAACAGAGAATGTTCACATCCATCAGAAAGGTGTTTCTCCAGAAAGCACATTGCATTCACTGGTTTGCAAAGGATATGCTGGGTCACTAAACAGACTTAATCCATATGTGCTTACAGTGTATAACTATTTCCAACTGGAAAATGGAATAAAACAGCATACATAGTGCCATCCTGACAGTTGTACTGGCAGGCCTTGCTGGTGCCAATGAAGCCACATGGGGAAGGAACGGAGCATCTCGGCCCCATAACACTCATCCTGGATGTTCAAACACTTGTGGTGCTGCCAGACCCTCCATATCAGAGGCTCTTGCTCTCCCTGAACCATATAGGAGAATGAAATGTCCCCACACATTGTCCTGTAGATATTTGATTCATCCCCACTGGTTTGTCTTATGCAAGACATCTATTTTAACTGAGCCAGATATTACTGCATCTGCATTTTAGCAAAGCATTGTTATATATAAACATACACTTGGCTCCATATAAGTAAGACTGTCCCCAGTGCCAGGATTCCTTTTACTGCTCCCCAAAGTAACTATGTGGAATAAAGACTGCCACTGTTATGTTCAATGCACCCACATTCCTTTTCATGAGCAAATTCTTTGTGGGGAGGAGAGAGGACCAAGTGGCCCCTTCTCTATTTTGCCCCATTTTGCTACCTCATCAGAAGTGACATTCCTATGTGATCCTACCAAATTCCATCATCATCGCCCATGTAGCAATTATTAGAATATAAAATGAAAATCCTGGCTACCAAGAAGTGCAGCAGCTGTACTATTTATAGATTTACAAAATCAAGTAAAGCCTGTTTTTAAATAAATCACAAGTGTGTTCTTAATTCAAGGGAAGCCTGACTTAGTGAGCAAACGTCCCTTGGCCAGGGATGTGAATTATATTCAAGGGCAATGAATATACTTATGCAAAAAAAAAAACCCATATTGGGTTACTCTGAATCAGCCCGTTGACTGTGGCTAAGAATTTGTGCTGAAACATTTAGTCCGAAATCGTATAGCTGAGTCAGTGACACTTTTGCTTTAAACTTGACACTCAGCAAGTAGGGAAAAGATTCCACCTCTAAGAAGAGAGAATAGTCAATACATTTCCTGGTGTTGGCAATGAATGCTGTGTAACGTTCAAAAGACATATTCAGCAAGGGATTTCCCAGACAGTGAGTGATGTCTCTCCAGCAGTCTGGCCTTTTTGTGTTCCTTTGGTTGCACAAAGGGCCCAGAAAGCCACTAACTCCAGAATCAGGGAGCCACCACCAATTATTCTGGCACTCTCTAACCCTTTCCCTTCCCCCAGTGTGCACCTTGCAAACAATGGATGCACAGTAGCTGAGATTCAAGCCTACTGTTGGAAACGGTTAGAAAAGCCCTCTTGTTGGCTGCATTTAGACCCGATTTAAGCTGTCTTTCAAAGCAGAGGGGTTATAACTTCTCTTTAAGTAGACGGGTTTGGTTTAAAAAAAAACAGAGGAAAATTATGACTTCCAAGACCAATATTCCCTAATATGCGAACTGTGGTTAGGATACATAAGCTTATTACACATGAGCCTAACACACCATTGAAAAGAAAGTGAAAGGAGTATTCAATCAATCCTCCAGATACTACTCTTGGGCACTTAGAATTTTTAGTGGTAGAGGTTTTTTGCTTTTTTAACAAGTACTATGGTGCTGGGTTGCATAGGTTTGTACAGGGATCTCCTGAGTCAGATATCAGCATAATAGTTCACCAGAGTGTGGCATGTGAGGTCTCTACTGACAGCCAGTAGCCCACAGGTCATCATCATCATCATTGCAAAATGTACATATGGATAATATTTAAGAAGTTACATATTGTTGACCAGTCATCCTACATGTATCTATACTGAAAATTATGTTCTTAAGGTCTGGGAGATCACCAGGAGGTGACGTCTCGGAAGTGTTTCGTTCAGGCAGGAGGTAATTATCTCCCTGTCTGTCCATTTGCGTATTGTATGCCTCAAAACGTATGCCTAGTTGCATACTGAGCCAGGTTCAAATTAGAGATTCAGAAATCTATAAGAACAGACAACAAGCAGGGGCTGTCCTGTTTATGAATAAAGGCAAATGGTTTGGTCTGGTATATTTAGAGTGGAAAGAGACATCTTTAATCCTTCACCTATGAGGCAAACTGACAGCATGCTTATCTCATGAAAGGAGGGTCCCAGGCCAGCCTGGCTGTAAAGAGCTTCAAGGATGTTGGGTGAGCAATACACTACAAGACATGAGAATAACCTGTTAATTAAGTCTAGACTCTAAAATGCATGTCATGATTTTATTTTATAAGTCTACATTTGTTTCCAGTACTTCTACTTGCTATTACTTGAATTCTGTGCTTTGTTAAATAAATTTATACTGGATTTCACAATAGACATATGTAAGTGCTGTGTGTTAAGCAGAGCAGTGGTCTGAGGTGAAACTGGTAAGCTGAGCTGTACTGTTTCTTTAGAAGCAGAGGATCTGTGAATACTGCGAGTGTCCAGTGGACCAAGGCCTGGACACTCCAGGAGATGCTCAGAGAGTTCAGGGGTTGGGATGTGCCAATTGCTACCTGTAGAGTGATAGCAGGGCCTGCGAGGCTAGAAAGAGCTTGTGTTGCCAGTGCAGCTGGGGAGCTGACCCAAAGCAGGCACAAAGTTTCCTCACACGAAGGGTAGGTGGTAGCGAGGTGCCTCACAACCCTGGGTATCCCAGGAAACGTAACAATATGATGTTCAAACAAATGTGGAGAATATCTTAAAGGTCAGAATTCACAATTGTGTTCTGAGGGAATCCTGGCACAGCTGCTAATTTCTTCTGAAGGACATTAATCTGTATATTTCTGTAGGTTTTTCAGAATGTGGGGAAACATTTGTTATTTTTGCATTGACAAAACAATTTATGCTTGCAGAACTGGATGTTTCTGTCATGGGTGGTTAAACCTACAGTTTTGTTTGATTTGAAGTTAGAAGACTGTAAATTTGAATAGCTCACGAAAAACATTCTATTACCGTAGATCCACTAGGGAACTTCAGAAAGAAATGTTGAAGATTCAGTACCCAGATAAGAAAAGGCAGACACTTCAAGTCACACTATGGACTTTGCTCCACTAATGAGATAAAGATCTCACCATTCAAAAATAAGTGAGTAATAGCAAGAAATTAAATTACAGGTAAATTGAGTAAAAGATGCCTATTATGTTTACAGGGCTTTACAAGAAAATTAGAAAAGCTGCCTCCAATCTGTAGCAATCTCAAAATGGAATTGTTATTTAATTTTAGAAAGCCATGGAGCCTGGTGATGCCCTGCTGCCTGCTAGACCCTGTTTTGTACAGCAGGTATAATCAGCACTCAGAAGTACTATTCTGCTCATTTTAAGATCAAAGGCAGTTTGTTTATACAATGCAAAATATGTAACATTTTTCTCACCATCTGATATACAGTAATCTGTGGTGTATTTTATATTAAACTGGAATTATTTTAAGAATGCAAATGCATAATTGTACATATGTTCAATAGGTGAAGTGCAGTTCTAACCTGAAGTAACAATGATTTAGAAATAAAAATATTTTTTTTAAATAGAAGTGTGTGATAGAACTCTGTTCTGTGCACTGAAAAAAGAAAAGTGAAATAGGTTAGAAGTAGTACAGAATCTTTGCTGCACAAAAAGATCTTTCTGAACTTACTGCATCTTTCTGAACTTTAAAGATTACATTAAACCCCCATACTAAAGGCCATGGACTGTTATTTTGTGTTTTTATTAATCGGTTTTAAAACATCAAAATTGTTATGCAAAAGCGGCCAAATATTTAAAGTTGCGTGCTTAAGTTGTATGCATAAGATTTCCATGTGTACCTGCTGCATGCATGAAGTTCATATTTTGACATACAAACTTGGATTGGCAAATGTAAAATGGGTAACAACTGTAAGTACCTGAGTGTGTGTGTAGTTACATATATGGGTGTGCAAGGGCAGGTTTCAAGTGAAACAGCAACAAAGAGAATTACAGGTAAAGTATTCCATCTGTACAGGTTTCTCACTCAAAGACTGAGCTGCTTGAGGGATTTGTCAAAATAAAGTAAAGCAATAACACTGCAAAAGACAATGCACAAATCTAGGCCAATGCCCAACATTACTAACTATACATTTATATCCAATTGTATACCCACTATATATATCTATCTTTTAATTAGACAGGTAAAGGTACATACAGAGGGCAGGATAAGATATCTCCAAACACAAAAAGAGGCACATACACAGCGCGTCTCAGTACCAGAGGATATATCCTCAGAAAAAATATGTCCTGAATTTGGCCAACTCAAATAGAACAAAAGTAAAGAAGTACAGAACTCTATGTGGAGGAACAGCTTGGGGAAGCTGACTTTGGGAATTAGTTCTGCAGGGCCAAGAATCAGAAGGGCTCTTTCCTGGAGCCAAATCTCAACACTAAGGCATAGTAAAAGTGTGCAGTGAGATTCATGCATAAATCGTCAATTGAAAAAGACTTAAAGCTAACAATTAATTGAAGCTAACAATTAAAGCCACTCTGCTTCAGACTGTTCGACATATGATCCACAGTCCTCCATAGGTCAGAGCAGTAATTAATGCAATGTCTTAAAATAGTCCCTCAGTCATTCAGACGTGGATTTTATAAACAGTGCCAACTGAATTAGTGTCGATTAAAACAAAAAGTTGGGTGGACTTCCTAAAGTCTTAATCTACTCCAAATAAAGTATGAAGGACCTTTGGATGTCGAGCTTGTGGAAAAGGACCTTAAGGGGATGGGCATGAGAGTAAGAAAATGTTCAAAAGTGGCAGACTGAAGTGGAGATCCATCGCCAACTTCAGAATGAATTTAGGGTGAGACTAGAGCACCATCCTTTTCTTTGTAAAACTTGGCATAAGGTAGAAAGTCACTAAAAAGACTCAAGGTTGCTCACTCAGCGAGCTAAAGTCACTGCTACCAGCAGAATAACCTTCCATGTAAGAAATGTGAGCTCACATGTATCAAGTGGCTTAAATGGCACTTTCATCGGTCTGTCAGAACCACATTCATATCCCATGACTCAGGGGGCTTTTTAATGGGGAGGTTCAAATGTGTCAAGCCCTGCTTGAACCTGGTGACTAAGGGATCCAGAGACACTGGTCTACTTTTGCTAGTTCCTGATGGGCAAAATAACAGCTGAATAAACACAAAGAATTAGGCTCTATTACAGACACAGAAACACAGAGAGCAACCTAGCAGGTTTTGTGGGGGTACTGTGCTGGGGTCAGCAGGGCTAGAGAGCAGGACATGGTTCAACAGTCTCATAACATTGGGACGGCCCTGCCAGGCAATCTGAGGGGCTGGCGGCTGAGTTAGAGTCCACTGTCCCCTGGTGCTTCCTGGGTTCCTCCAGTGTCTGGGGCCATAGAGGCAAGTAAGGGAGCCCTCCCTTTCCATCAGTCCCAACCCAGGCCCCAATGGGGAAAAGGTTAAGAAAATCTCAGTCCCCGCTTGCTGGTGCAAAAGACAGCCTCCGTTGGGCCACTGCCAACCACCCCTGTTCTCTTTTTAGTTTGTGGCATGGTCCCAGCACTCATTTTCCCTCCCAGTTTCAGTAATTCAGACAGTCAGTTAGGCCTTCCAGCTCAGTGTCCAGTTGCTCTCCCTTCTCAGGAAGAACAGGGGTAGAAAGAGGACCCGGGCCGTTGGCCTCCCAGTTGGGTCTTACCCACAGTCCAGATCCTTCCCCGGTAGATCCCTGTGTTCCAGAAGCTAAAGCCTGGCTGCCTTCCTGCAGCAGTCTCAGAGTCCCCTTTTAAGCAGGTCCTCCATTTGGAGCATGTTCTGCTGCTGCTGAGGGACAGGGCCTTCTTGGCCTAATAGTGCTCCACAATTCCCTTAGCCTCAGTTTGGGTCTGTAAACCCCATCACAGGCACCTAAAGAGATCCACATGTGCCCATTTGCCCCACACTGAAAACCTTTTCCTGGTGCACAATACAGGGACTCAACTCAGGCTTCTGCTTCAAGGATGAATTCTTTGAAGTACTTCAAATCAGATTATTGTATGGACAGGAGTTTCTGAGGAGTGCCTCTAGAAATGTCCTTAAGCACTCCTCTCAGAGTTTGATGGCTCTGGATGACATCTCCAAGCATCTCTGATACTCACACCTCTAATGCTCATCTCCATAGAGAGGTCACGCTCATATGCGAGGGACATCTTGTACCTATATTAATGCTTTTTGAAAAGACTTACTTCAAGACTCTGGATCCATGTTGAGAACCGTGCAAATCTAAAAGTGCTTTAGGCAGAGTCAATATGGATCGGGGGATTGATCGATCTGGAAAGCCTGGAACATGACAAGTACTAATTACTTTTCTTCAGAAAAATACTCCAAAGCTGGCACTGATTTTTTTTTTGCAAAGTTCCTAACACACTGGAGTCTTGAGAACGCTGATCACTAAGGCTTTGTCTACAGTATCACTTTTGTTGGTAAAACTTCTGTCGGTCAGGGGTGTGAAAAAAACCACACATCTCCGAGGACGTAAGTTTCACTGGCAAAAGTGCTGGTGTGGACAGTGCTATGTTGGCAGGAGAGGTTCTCCTGCCAACAGCTAATGGGCTTGTTGGGAATGGTTTAATTATGCCGGCAGGAGAGCTTTCTCCTGTCAGCAAAGAGCAGCTACACAGGAGACATTACTGCAGCACAGCTGTAGCAGTGCAACTGTGCTGCTGTGAGGTCCGTAGGGTAGCCATAGCCTAAGAAATGCACCAAAGTGCTACATAACTTGAAGTGTTAAGGCTACAATGCTAAAGTATTAAAAAAGGTACTCTGAGGATATCAATGAAGCATACCAGATCAGCCCAGAAGCAGTAGGTGGTCATGGATTCTGAAAAGAACTCTACTTCTATGACCACCAAGCCAATAGTGCGGAAGAACAGACAGACCAGCAAAAACTGAAAATTTATTCAAGCAAAGATGCCTGAGATGCTGTCAGTGGAAGCGCCTGACTCCTGCAGAGAGCTCTTTCTCTGACCATGGTTGAGAAAGAACCTGTTAGAAGGTTCTAGGAAATGAGACAGCAGAAGTTAGAGTGTGACTGGGAGGGTGTGAAAGGTTTAATTGTCTCGTGTTTAACTCCCCTGGCTTCAGAGAATAAAAACTCAGTTAAGGGAGTTCTGCCCTGTCTTGCACTGGGAGCGGGAGACTCAACAGTGAGAATCCTGAGAGGACAGTATCTTTAAAGAAAAGTATTTTCCATTAACTGTAAATAGAAAGACATTAACCTTCATTTCTATCATATCACCAGGGAAACTGTCCTGATAATTACTGCCATCTCCCAGCACATTTCTTAAACAAATCTACTCGTTTCTCTAGGGTTTTGTATTTCTCTCTCTCTCTGAAAAGTCTGACAAAATGATTCAGGTTGCTCAGCAATATAAAGAACAACAGGCACCTGTTACTAGCCTGAAAAATGCAGGAGTACTGTTATTTTAAAAGCTTTCGGGGGGCTGAGGAGGGACATAATTAAGATATAATGTTGAAATGTGATTGTGGCCTGCCCAGGATGCATTGGGAGAAGCTGGGTGGGAGAGGTGCTGACAATGTGCCTCTCAAGGCAGATTAGGCCAGATTTTAAACCTGTCCTCCCTAAACTGTGAATGTGACCTAGTAGTTTTGTTAAAATATTTTAATGGTATGAAGACAAAGATGTAGAGATGTAGAAAAGAGTGTTCCCCACTCTCCCTCTTTCCAGAACCATTGCTTTTAATTATAGCTGTTAACCACTTGGACTGTGTCTGTGTCTACATGAATCAGCGCTCTGTCCAGTGGCTCTCACTCACTCGTTGTTGCAATGCACTGATTGAGAATGATCTTCTGCATGCTCAAGACACATGGGAGTGCAAGATCTATGACACCTGGTACAGGAAGGGGCAAGGAGGTCCTTGCCAACATAAAAACTTAAACAAAGTATTAGAGATACATTTCCATCTCAATTCTGTTACTCATAGGCAGAGTTTTGTCATGTTCCCTGAAGTCATTCTAGTCAGTGCGACTAAGTATGAAGAATATTATCCTTATACTTGTAGCTCTTCCAGCACTGGTCTGGTAAACAATCCACAAGAAAAAACAGTTACCTACCTTTTATAACTGTTGTTCTTCAAGATGCATTGCTCATGTCCATTTGATTCTAGGTGTGCGCCGCTGGAGATTTTTGCCTTAGTGGTATCTGTAGGGTCAGCTGTGGCGCCCTCTTAAGTGCCGCGCTCATGCGTCAGTATATCAGGTGCTGCTGGCCCTGCACCCTCTCAGTTCCTTCTTGCCAGCAACTCCGACAGAGGGGCAAGAGGGCGAGTAATAGAATGGACATGAGCAACACATCTCAAAGAACAATAGTTACAAAAGGCAGACAACTGTTTTTCTTCTTTGAGTGCTTGCTCATGTTATTTCCATTCTAGGTGACTCACAAGCAGTATCCCCGTAGGTGGGCTCAGAGTTCACGGTCTTGCGGCTTGCAACACTGCTCTACCGAAGCCAGGAGTGTCTTGAGCTTCCTGGGTAAGCGCATAATGAGACATAAACGTGTGGATAGACGACCAGGTAGTGGCCCTGCAGATATCCTGAATCGGCACCTGGGCCAGGTAGGCTGCCGACAAAGCCTGAGCCCTAGTCAAGTGGGCAGTCACTGTTGCTGGTGGAGGCACTTGGGATGAGTTCCCCCTGGGGTGCCATTTGGAACTGGGGTACTGCTGAGCCCCCTGACCCACCAGCCTGGGCTCCCTCTCACACTGTACTGCTGTGGAAAGCTTCAAAGCCTTCCAGCCTGCACTTTCACCAGTATTCATATAGGTAGGGACACACCGAGCTGCAGTTACACGCAGGCTCTCCAATCACCAGCTTCCCAGGCTGACAGATTCTTAAGGCACAAGCTGCCCTGGCTCTGCAGCTTGGGTTTTCCAGGATTTCATACATGGCCTAGAAATCCCTCTAGCCTGAGACCATCACTTCCTAACCATCGCCACGGGAGACCGGTGCCTCAAGTAGGAGGATTGGTGTCTGGGCCAGGGGATAGGTAGTGCGACAGAGACCACTCCCGCTGTCTCGGAGACTGGGATCTCTGCCGAGGAAACAGCCGGTAGGAGGATGATCGGTGCTGGTGGTACGGTGACCAGTGCCTTCCTCTAGGCGACCTGTGTCAAGAGGGCAAAGACCATGAGCACAGTGCCAGCAATCTAGGACATCCCACAGAAGACAGAGACCTGGGGCATGGAGACGGAGGGTGCTGTCTCATCTCTGAAGATTGGCGTCCTTCACCCACCCTCTGGGGGGTCTTTACGGATGGCTTTCCCTCACCAGGAGCCTTTGCTGTGTCCTGTCACACATGCAGTGCCGGCGGCACTGGTAGAGGCCTCTGTTCTCTGGGCACCAGGAGAGCCTGGGAAGGCATCGGCCCTGCCACCAGTCAGGGTCCCCTACCACTCCCTGGAGTCGATGGCGGATCCTTCAGGGGGCTTGGGGACTCCCTGGGGGGGGGGGGCATCCCCATGTGGCTCCGGTGTGGGGTGTCAGCCCAAACTGGGTCCTTTGCCCTTCTTGCTCAGTGCCGGGTAGTCGCTCTTCTTCGACCTCTTCTTAGGCACCGGTGATGGGGAGCAGTGCCAAGTGGAGCCCAGTGCCAGGGGTGCGCTTTGCACCAAGGCTGAGGTGCTAGGGGCAGTCTCCGTCTGGGAAGGCTCGGATGCCGGGCAGAGAGCAGCCTCCAGGAGGAGGTCCCTCAAATGGATGTCTCATTCTTTCTGAGTTCTGGGACAAAAGGTCTGCCTTAGACAAAGAAACGTGTATTTGATTCTCTTTCTGAGTTCTGGGACAAAAGTTCTTACAGATGCAACATATCCTTCACATGTGATTCCCCAAGCACTTGAGGCTGCTATGTGGGTCACTAACAGGCATAGGACTGTTACAGTCAGAGCAGGGCTTAAAACCTGGAGCACGGGGCATGCCTCATCTCAGGCAAAGTCCCCGCTGGGATTTTCTCTCTAACTACACTACTTAACAACTACCATACTTACTGTAAACAAACTATTTAAAAGGCCTTAAGGCTCGAAGTAGAAGAACTGCTAACCCTTGCAAGGAAAGGGAAAGATGCTCCAACTAACCATCATGGGCAGTAAGAAGGAATTGAGAGGGCGTAGAGCTGGCAGCACCTAATATACCAACGCATGAGCGCAGCACTCAAGAGGGTGCCACAGCCAGCCTTACGGATACCGCTAAGGCAAAAATCTACGATGGCCACGCATGTGGGCATGCACACCTAGCATAGAATCGACGTGAGCAAGCACTCGAAGAAGAATATAATTTTGAAACTTTGGGACTTAAGATAGAGCAACCAGTTCTGCATCGGGGTGTTCAAACTGGCAACAAGTCATCTCAACCTGATATTTGGGTGATTACTTGCAAATTTAAGTGCCCACATGACGAACCAGGCACCAAACTTTGAAAATTTGGATCTGTTTGGTTGCTCTAAACAGAAATGCTTTTTTATTATTCACTTTTAAAACTTCTCTAACTAACAGAACAGTAATTTTTGATGCCATCACCAAAGTCTATTGGCTTTGCCTGCACTGCAATGGACTGCCATGACCTTCTGTCCAGTCAGAACACCCTTCCTTCTGTACTATTCATGCTTTTGCCTTGGGGAAAATTAGCAATACCATGCAGCATTACTGAACAACTTGTGTATTTATGGAAGAGAATTTCATTTTACAGGCAAGTCTACACAATGTGCTTAGATTTTTAGGAATGACATTAGATATGTTAGAATGATTGGGATTTATTTTTAGTCCCTACATTTTTTGTTTGTTTTCCCTTCTCAAACAATTCTCCTAAGCACAAACAGATAGGTTTGAAGTTGTTCAAAATTTCATACAGAAGGTTTCCTGTGCTGTAGTTCACTTTGATATTTTTGTTACTTAGCAACTTTCAAATAATTGGCATTAAATCTACCTCATTGCCTGGCAGTTTCTGTAAAGTAATTTAGTTTAATACTTCTCATAGACTTGGCCAACTTGTGAATTAATTTCTCAGGCAATTTTAGGAAGCAAAGCGATATTTTCAAGGAGCTCATTAAAATGGTAACACAAGAAACCACCAAGCCACTGCACATTGGGCAATTCATTCAGCTACCACATATAAGGTTGATTGAAATTCAGGGACAAGCAAGAGGTGCTAGGCTAGCAGGTGAAATATTGACAGGGCTAACACTGGTCTGGGAGTCAAGAAACCTGGTTTCTACTGCTGGCTCTGCTACCAGTTAACCATGTGAATGCAGACAAGTCATTTAACTGCTCTGAGACTCTGTGTAAAGCAACTATTAATGCTTACCCCTGTTCATAAGACTGACACAAGCACCTCTGTAGTCACACTCTTCACACTATTGTAATAATCTTTGTACAAAATATGCCTTGTGAGGTATCATTTGAAAACTAATAACTCACTGATAATTAATATTCTTGTATGATGTAAGCACACCGTGGGTATTAAGAGTTATGAATATATGCTAGAATTATGACTAAAGTGTGTTTAAAGTAGGCATGCAGGAAGAGTTGGTAGATAGGTCTGCCTTAGACAAAGAAATGTGTATTTGATTCTCTGACCACCCCAGTCTTCAGACAAAGACAATGAAGGTCCATTTTTACATATTAAGTAAACTAAGCTATTAAGCTAACAAGTGGAGGAAGAAAGAGCATGGAGCTTCCTTCTCCACCAGAGAACATAAGAACGGCCATACTGGATCAGACCAAAAGTCCATCTAGTCCAGTATCTTGTCTTTCAACAGTGGCCAATGCCAGGTACTCTAGGGGGAATGAACAGAATAGGTAATCAAGTGATCCATCCCCTGTTGCCCATTCCCAGCTTCTGGGAAACAGAGGCTACGGACACCATCCCTGCCCATCCTGGCTATCTTCCATGAATTTATCTAGTTCTTTTTGAACCCTGTTATAGTCTTAGCCTTCACAACATCCTCTGGCAAAGAGTTCTATAGATTAACTGTGCATTGTGTGAAGAAATACTTCCTTTTCTTTGTTTTAAACCTACTGCCTATTAATTTCATTTACTGACCCCTAGTTCTTGTGTTATAAGAAGGAGTAAATAACACTTCCTTATTTACTTTCTTCACACCAGTCATGATTTTATAGACCAGCGGTTCTCAAACTGTGGGTCAGGACCCCAAAGTGGGTCGCAGCCCCATTTTAATGGGGTTTTGGTTCTCAAACTGTGGGTCAGGACCCCAAAGTGGGTCGCAGCCCCATTTTAATGAGGGTTTCCAGGGCCAGCATTAGACTTGCTGGGTCCCAAGCCTGAAACTGAAGCCCGAACTCCACCCCCACCCAGGGTGGCGGGGCTCAGGCTGCAGCTCCCTCTCCCTCCACCCGAGGCAGCGGGACTCGGTCTCCACCCTCTCCTGGGGTCATGTAGTAACTTTGTTGTCACAAGGGGGTCGCGGTACAATGAAGTTTGAGAACTCCTGTTATAGATCTCTATCATATTCTCCCTTAGTCGTCTCTTTTCCAAGCTGAAAAATCCCAATCTTGTTAATATCGCCTCATGAGGTTGCCTTCCTCACAGCTTAAATGAACTTTACTTTGAGGGGAAACTCTCAGAAGAATCCATTTGAAAGGTTTGCAGGTCTATAAAGATGGGAGGGCTGAACCTCAAGAGAATTGAATGACCTGAATACATACAATATTAAATCAAATTATTATATACAATATTACTGTATTATAAACAAGTGTACTGAGTGAGGTCTTTTCTGAAAGCTGATAGCACAACTGTTAATTAATATCATTGTGAAATGCCTGTATTAACACTATATGAGGATTTATGGATACTTAATGATATTTATTAAAGTTTGTGGCCAAACAGGGAGAAACAGGTTCCCTGCCAGACAGGAGAGAAGGCAGCTATTTACCTGTCTCCTATGTAAATTAAGCATTGTGGAATCAAAACAAGAGAAGCCCCATTTACACAGAAATCAGCAAAGGACTGGGAAGTTCACAGGAAGGGAAGAAAAGCATGAGGTCATCCTGACTCTTGAAAAGAAGTCATTGAATTTTGGAAGATCTAAGAAAAGACGGAAGCCATCTTTTCCCTCGATCACCAGACAGGAACAAGGGAGTGGAGTTCACACAAGTTGTGAAAGATGGGTCCTTCAATCTGGGGAGGTGGAGAGAGGGTCTAAAGTGTCTGGAAACTGAATATAGTTGAGAAACCTGCTTAGGCAAAGAACTTTCACCCAGGAAGACAAGGGAAGACAGCGCCTTGTACTTATGTGGAAGGTCCTGACTGAGGGAAAGTAAGCCATGGCTGGGAAGAAGGAAGATTGATGAGAGAAACCATCTTGAACAGACCATAATTTGCTAGATTAAGGTTTAGACTTTTAGATGCATGTTTTCACTTTTATTTCCTTTCTAACTGTATTCCTTTTACTTGGCATTACTTAACTTATGTCCTATTATTAATAAATTTGTTTTATTTTAACTATAAACTAATTCACTGTGGGTTTAAAAGGAAGAGTGTATTTACCCCAGTTAATAAGATGTGATGTACTTGTGTGTCTTTAGAGGAACAAACTAACCTTATTATTTCTCTGAGTCATCCATGAGAGGGTCCCGCGGATTCAGCGGCATGCCTGCGGGAGGTCCCCGGTCCCGCGGATTCAGCGGCATGCCTGTGGGAGGTCCACCGGTCCCGCGGCTTCGGTGTACCCGCCGCCGAATTGCCGCCGAATCCGTGGGACCGGCGAACCTCCTGCAGGCATGCCGCCAAAGGCAGCCTAACTGCCGCTCTTGCAAGGACCAGCAGGGCGCCCCCCGCAGCTTGTCGCCCCAGGCACGCGTTTGGAGCGCTGGTGCCTGGAGCCGCCGCTGATCGCACCCCAAACCCGATAACAAAGACACTAAGATCTATGGAGGAAAATAATATACAAGTGCTAAGTATTATTACTAGCAGTCATAGTAATTTAATTATGCTTATGGTTCCTCCTAGGAGACAATCCATAGACAAACATTTGCATTAGGTCTTACAACTTTAAATCTAAAGTAACTATATCAGTATCTAATTGAAGTCAAGGTGGCTACTGAACTGTACATGTTATTCATTTGAAGTCTATCAACATGATCCAGTGAGCACTACCCTTGACAGTTTCCAAAATTGGATTTCACTACTGCACCTTTTCATCTTAACCACTTCTGCAGCTAGGAAACCCTATAGAAGGGACATTAGCTGATTTTGCCAAAAAAAAGGCTGTTTTTTCGAATTATTCTGTAATTGTGGTAACTGTCTTCTAGTAACACAGTATTTGGTGGTTATCTGGTAACCAGATAATGAAATCACCATAAATACAAACCTTTCAAAGCTGTAGCTAACAAGTCGTTTATTGTAAATTAACACTAATTACATATTTCAGAGTAGCAGCCATGTTAGTCTGTATCCGCAAAAAGAACAGGAGTACTTGTGGCACCTTAGAGACTACTCCTGTTCTTTTTACTAATTACATAGTTATCTACAGTAATGGGTGAATGACCAGATGTTTAGCTAAGTACCCAAACATTCAAATGCTTAGCCAATCATCCAACCCCTTTGGATGAAATCCTGACCCCACTGAAGTAAAAGGCAAAATTCCCTTTGACATCAATAGAGCCAGGATTTCACTTTTTGGGTCTGTAAAAGGAAGGTAGAACTCTTATGAAAACAGACACACTTGTGAGATTTCTAGTACTTCCTGCTGCAGCAAGGTGAAACCACAAATTATTTCATCTCCAGCTCAATGAAATCAAATTCTCTGGTGAAATACCATTGGCTTTCCATATTTCTATTGAATCTACAGGGGGAATTTTTAGGTAGAAAGAATGTAATTATTTATGTTGAAATTACGCCAAGATGTTGAGATTCATACCCTTACTTTTAAAAACCATGCTATGGGATCTTTAATGAACACGTCATCTGAGAGTTAGGTGCAGAATGTGGGCAAAAAGCAGTGAATAAGCAAACATGTAGACATCCTCTTTATATAAAGAATATACTCAAATGTTCAAAGAGTCCTCAGAATAATGTCAACAGGAGTCAATGGAGTTGCATTAGCAGAGAATTTGGGCTGGAATTCTTCTTCACTATGTCCTTAAATTCTATGTAGTTTTGTTGTGAAATCTCAAACAGCTGCCGCATTCCATCAGAGTTCGTTGCATGTCATTATTTAGTGGAATGATCCCCATACTTCTTACCTATTTTGCAGGTATGTTGTGAGGCTTTCTGTGTTTGTTTTTTTGAGTGCCTTTCACCTGAGGATCTCAAAACTGTAATCCCCATTAATTCCTCACCAAGACAATTATTCTTAAGTCATTCTACTTGCATAGAGCTTTCACACCACAAAAGTCTCAGAATTAGTAATAATTTTTCAATACAATGCACAGAGGAGTTAATGGTGTAATTCCTAATGGAAACTGTACAGCTATTTCCACACTTACTAAGTTGATATTGCACCTTTTAATTAATCTTTCCATGTGTACAGGAATGTTTTAACAACAGTTTATAACAGTTATGATTTTGAGTATGAACCAGTCAGATAATTGACTCACCTTCATCTAAAGAAACCTCTTCTTCCTCACTTGGAGAAGGAAGGAGGGGCTGTAGTGGTTCCATATTGATTATGAGTTGTTTATTCAAGGAATGAGAGCTACGACTCTGAGGAATGCTGGTTCTAAAAGCAAAGATAAACAGCATCAGTTTGTTCCCAAGAAATCATTACAAATAACTACAACTGCCTTTGCCCCGTCTCAAAATAATTTTGCATAAGTTATAATGGCCCTTTCCCCCCCAAGGGGAACATGCCACTTACAGTGAATATCCTTTGACTCCTCCCCTATGTATTAGGTCACACCCTTGGCTGAATTGTGGCTCTGCATCTGAAGTTCTGCAGAGGGGCCAGTAGTGGCTCTGCAGTAGGGCGGCTTCCTGCTTCATTTAGCCTCACATCTTCTCATTTTATACTGCATTTCATCTTTACTGCTCCACTCCACGCGGCATAGCAGTGAGGAGAATACGGCCCATTAGAGAGAGAATGCTAATTATTTTGCTGAAGAACCATGCTCCACTGTCTCTGGGACTGGGTCAAGAATAAATCATGAGTGTTTCTGTCACTCTCATCACTGCATGAAGAACAGCTTTCACTCTAGACACTGCCTCTAAAACATGCCTTCAGGTCCTCAATCTGTTTTTAATTAGTCGTTTATTATTATTATTATTATTAGCTCTTTGGTACAGCCTTCCCTGTTAGCAAGTGTTGATCTTGTTAGGGAAGGTTAAGAAGGTTCTAATTGACTCACTCAACCACTTGGCTCACTATCTTAGTCACTTGTTAAGAAGACGAGTAGGTTACTCACCTGTGCAGTAACTGACGTTTTTTTGAGATGAGCGTCCCTGTGAGTGCTTCACTCCAGGTGTTGGTGCGTCGCTGTGCCATCATTTGGGGATTTTTACAACAGTACCTGCATGGGCCGTGCACACGCGGTGCCTACCTCATGCGCTGATGGTGCCTCAATATCATGCGCGCAGCCCAGGCTTCTCAGTTCCTTCACTACAATGGAGACCGCCCCAAACTCCGAAGTAGAGGGAGGAGAGTGGGTAGTGGAGCACCCAAAGGGACACTCATCTCGAAGAACATCAGTTACTGCACAGGTGAGTAACCTCCTCCTCTTCTTCGAGAGATGTCCCTGGGTGCTCCATTCCAGGTGGCTAAAAAGCAGTATCCCTTAAGGAGGTAGGGACTTCGGATCTGGTAAGAAAGCTGTAGCTCAGCTCGACCCATTCAAGTGTTGGTCGGGGTCCCTGAGTAAGAGCATAATGTTTAGCAAAGGTATGCTCCAAAGCCCAGGTGGCGGCTTTGCAAATATGTGTGAGGGGAATGTTACGTAAGAATGCCACAGATGTTGACACAGATCTTGTGGCATGTGCCCTAATAGAAGTTGGAGGATTCATCTTCTTTAGTTGGTAGCATAGGCGGATGCAGTCTGCTATCCAGTTGGATAGTCTCTGAGTAGAGATGGATTTGCCTCTGGATCGTTCTGTGACTGAAATTAAAAGTTTAGGGGAGGCTTAGTCCTATCCAAGTAAAAGGACAATGCTCTACACATGTCAAGTGTGTGCATTGTTGATTCAAAAGAATTTGCATGCGGTTTAGGGAAAAAGGTTGGTAAGTGGATAGGTTTGTTGATGTGTAAGTACGAGTGCACCTTCGGAAGAAATTTGGGATGCATTCGGAGCATGACTTTGTACTTAAAAAAATATAGTGTACAATGGGTCAGCCATGAGTGATCCAAGTTCTCCTACACGTCTGGTGGATCTAATCGCAACTAAAAACTAAAGTTCTCATGGATAGATGTAGGAGGGAGCATGTTGCTAGCAGCTCAAATAGTTGGTGCATCAAGCATCTGAGAACCAAGTGCAGGTCCCAGGGTTGAGTGGGTGGTCTAATGTCCAGGTATAGGGTCTGGAGGCCCTTGAGGAACCACTTTGTGATGGGATGGGCAAAGATAGTAGTGTCTCCAGTCTTATGGTGAAACACCGTCATTGCTGCTAGATATACCTTTATAGAGCTAAAGGAGAGCCCAGATAGTCTAGTATTAATGAAAGATGTGGAAGCAGGAGTGGTTTACCTGATGGAGCATCAGTGAGTGAACCTAGTCCATTTATGGAGACAGATGGTACGTGTGGATTGCGTTCTGCTATTTTAACAGTACTATTTGTACCTGTTTAGAGCAGTCTAGTTCCTCATTAGAGAGCCACTGAGGAGCCATGCTTCGAGGTGTAGTAGCATCATTATGTTGGGGTGGTGTAGTTGACCCCTGGGTTGTGATAATAGGTTTGGAAGGGTGAGGGGAGCAGAATCGGCAGGGAAACAGACATCCCCGTTACAAATAGGTACCACACCTGTCTGGGCCACGTAGAGGCTATTAGTATGACCCTGGCCCTCTCACTTGTATTTTTTGTAATAATCTGTGAAGACATGGTATCCGGGGGAATGTGTATAATAAATTGTCCTTCCATTTGATCATGAACGTGTCTCCCATGGAGTCCTTTCCAAGGCCTGCTCCGTAACAGAATTCCAGGCATTTCTTGTTGGTCACAGTTGCAAAAAGATCCAGTTGAGGGTAGCCCAATATTTTGAATATGTTGTGTAGGAGGGTATCATTTATCTCCCATTCGTGATCTAGGGGGGAAAGATCTCCTGAGCTTGTCCGCAGTAGTTTTAGTGAATCAGGTAGGTAGGAGGCTGAAATTTGGATATTGTATTGGAGGCACCAATTCCAAAGCTTCATAGCCACGGTGCAGAGCAAGTGGGATCAAGCTCCCCCTTGTCTGTTTATATAAAACATGCATGCAGTGTTGTCGGTCATGATCCTGATGTTTTGGTTCTTGGGAGAAATTGGAGGCAGGTGTTTCAGACCACTCAGAGCTCTAACAAATTTATGTATAGTGAGCTTTCTGTAGGGGACTGTAGTCCCTGAGTGGTATGGTGCACCATGTGTGGCCCCCTACCTGTGAGGGAAGCATCTGTGGTAATTATAACGGAGGGGGACTCCTGTATGAACGGGACTCCGGAGCAGAGGTTGTGTGGAAGAGTCCACCATGTGAGTGAGTCCTTGACTTTGATAGGTATGAATAGAAGATTGTTTAAACTGTGCACTTTTGGTCTGTAGACAGTGGTCATCCAACCCTGTAGGCACCGCATGTAGAAGCGTGCATTCTTGACCACAAAAGTGCAAGAGACCATATGGCCAAGAAGTTGCAGACAGTCAAGGACAGTGACCTGCGGGCTGTTCTGCAATTTGGCGACCAGATTCTTTATAGTGTTGAATTTGTTGAATGGGAGAGATGCGAGTCCGGTATGGAATCAAGGTGAGTGCCTATGAACTCCAGTCGTTGAGTAGAAGTTAATGTGGATTTGTTTTTGTTTATTTGTAGTCCAAGACCCTGGAAGTAATCGATGGTCATCTGTGTGACTTGGAAGGCCTCCTCGAGAGTCTGCGCTTTGAGCAGGCAATCATCCAGGTAAGGAAAAATTATCATTCCTTTATTCCTTAGGTGCGCTGTTGCCATCGCAGGAATCTTGGAAAAGATGCAGGGTGCTGTTGAGAGGCCAAAGGGCAGAACCCTGTATTAGTAAGGATTTGAGCTCATAACAAATCTGAGAAAATGCCTGTGGGCGGGGTATATAGTTACATAAAAATAAGCATCCTGCAGGTCAAGGGCTGAAAACCACTCTCCCTGCTCCAGCGCTGGAATTATGGTTGTGAGGGTAACCATTTTGAATTTTTGCTTTGACAAACTTGTTGAGTCGTCTGAGGTTGAGAATGGTTGCCATCTCCCACTTTTCTTATCTGTTTAAAAAATAGTGGGAGTAAAACCCCTTTCCCCTGTGCTGATCGGTCACCATCTCCACTGCTCCTATTTGTAGAAGATGTTGCACCTCTGGGTTGAGCAAGTGGTCCTGAGAGGGGTCCCTGAAGAGGGACGGGGTGGGTGGTATGGACAGGAAGGGGATGGAATAGCCCAATTGGAGAACCTCTATGGCCTATCTGTCCGTAGTGATGGCTCGCCAGTTGTGGTAGAATGGGAGCTAACGGTGGCCAAAAGGTTGGATGGGAAGTATAAGCGCTGGAGTGGTTGGGAGGTCTTCTATACCCTCAACCAAGGCTTCAAATCTGCTTATTAGGTGGAGGGGGTTGGGACGGTGCTGATGGCGTGGAGCAGTGGGATTGATGCCTAGGTCTCTGGCATTGTTGTTGCTGGTGGTCGTATGGCCTCTGGTGGTGTTGTGTGTAGGCCGGGTATTGTGGGCGTTGGCAAGGCTGATACCTGTATTGTCTTCTTCTAGTTGCCGGTGTAGGGATGCATAGGGATCTCAGCATCACTCTGGAATCCTTCATGGTATGCAGCACCTTGTTGGTCTTTGCTGCAAATAACTTTTTGCCATCAAAGGGGAGATCCTCCATGGTGTTTTGTACCTCACATGGGAAAGAAGAGGAGGAAAACCATGAAGCTCGACACATAATGACGGCTGTCACAGTGGACCTGGCAGCTGTGTCCACAGCATTGAGGACAGCCTGTAGCGCCATGCGGGAAATAATCTGCCCTTCAGAGACTACTGCTTTGAATTGTTGTCTCATCTTCTGGGATGTCATTAATAAAGTCCATGAATTTCCCATAATTTCTGTGGTCATATTTGGCTAGTAGAGCCGCATAGTTTGTTACCCTGAACTGCAGCGTAGATGATGCATAAATTTTGCGGCCGAGTAGGTCCATTCTTTAACTTTCCTTATCAGAGGAATGCTGCTGTTTGTTCCTTTGGGTGGCTGCTTCTACTACCAGTGAATTTGGTGCTGGATGCATGAAAAGGAATTCTGAGCCCTTGGAGGGGACATAATATTTCCTGTCTGCCCTTTTGCAGGTAGGGGGTATAGTGGTTGGGGTTTGCCAGATATTCTTGGCAGGGTCCATAAGGGCTCCATTAATAGGTAGGGCAATCTTGGAGGAGGTTGGAGGTTGTAAGATGTCGGTCAGCTCATGCTGAGTCTCTGACACCTCCTCCAAAGTGATCTTGAGCTCATTAGCCACTCTTTTGAACAGGTCCTGAAAATGAGTAAAATCATCTCCTGTCATTGGGGGTGGGAGTATAATAGCCTCGTCTGGTGAGGAGGATGAATTATTATTTGGAGAGGTGTCAGATGCCCCCTCTTCTACGTGCATCATTGCAGGTTGCTCCTGTCTGTCCATTGCAGAAGTGTGCACGGGTTCAGGAGCACATATGGTGTCACCTCTTCGTGGACTGTGTTGTTACTATGGTGCCTGCTGTAGAACCCCCACAGGCTCCAGTAATGCCATTGTCCGGGGAAGGGCCTGGGTGGTCCCATCCGTGGGTGTACATACCAGGGTGGTAAGTCTCTAGAATATGAGGACCTTGATCTCCTTGGTCCCATGCTAGCAGGAGTCTGAGGGGAAGAATGGTGTGGTGAAAAAACTCCCTCCACTTCATCATCCTCATTATTAGAAAAGCGAGAGGGAATAGGGGATAGCTGTCAGTGCCATACCGACAGTTCCAGTGAGAGATTGGTACCAAATAATGGGGATTGGCGAGACAAGCAAATCACTCAAATGAATAAACTGCGGTGCCAAGGTAGAAGAAGTCGAAATATACTGCACTGGGTGCAGCAGCGGTGTCGTAGGGTTGGCCAGTGCAGACTGGTACGGCACCGTATGCCATGGGCGGCATGGGCAGCCTCAGTTGAGTTGGCACCAAGTCCTTTGCAGTGCTGTGCGGTGGCGTATTAGAAGAGGCAGGCAACTTTAAGCCCATAGTCTAGGCACTGGAGTGGTGCGTACTGACAGCGGCCGGGGTACGGACGGTGCTGGAGGTGCCCAGAGCGTATTATGTGCTGAGCTGCGGAGCGGTCGGCACCGAAGACACAGACCTGCTCTGAGACCGTTTGGAGGCCGGCTGGTCAACATGAGGTGATGAAGCTCGCCCTTTTGTTGTTGTTTTTTTATCCTTTGTGGACTTAGGCAGGCTTTGTCTTGAGTAGGACTCCTGACCTGGGTCTCAGGCAGGTCTCAGGAACTTCTCCAACAGAATTAATTTGAACCTTAGTCTCTGTCCTTTCGTGTCCTGGCCTTCAGCTTACTGCAGTGAGCACATTTTGGGGGGATGTGGGACTCCCTCAAACAATGAACACATTGAGAATGGCCATCAGAGATAGGGATGGTCTCTCTGCACGTGAAAAGAACAGGAGTACTTGTGGCACCTTAGAGACTAACAAATTTATTAGAGCATAAGCTTTCGTGGACTACAGCCCACTTCTTCGGATGCATACAGAGTGGAATAAATATTGAGGAGATATATATACACACATACAGAGAGCATAAACAGGTGGGAGTTGTCTTACCAATTCTGAGAGACCAATTAAGTAAGAGAAAAAAAACTTTTGAAGTGATAATCAAGATAGCCCAGTACAGACAGTTTGATAAGAAGTGTGAGAGTACTTACAAGGGGAGATAGATTCAATGTTTGTAATGGCTCAGCCATTCCCAGTCCTTATTCAATCCTTTGTTGATTGCGTCTAGTTTGCATATCCATTCCAGCTCAGCAGTCTCTCGTTGGAGTCTGTTTTTGAAGTTTTTCTGTTGTAATATAGCCACCCGCAGGTCTGTCATTGAATGACCAGACAGGTTAAAGATTTGCCCCTCTGCCATGTACATTGGCCAAACCGGACAGTGTCTCCGCAAAAGAATTAATGGACACAAATCTGACATCAGGAATCATAATACTCAAAAACCAGTGGGAGAACACTTTAACCTGTCTGGTCATTCAATGACAGACCTGCGGGTGGCTATATTACAACAGAGAAAGAACCGAGGAGCCCGGGCCACACGCGCACAATATTGAGGCACCGTCAGCGTGTGAGGCAGGGACCACATGTGCATGGCCTGTGCAGGTACTGCTGTAAAAATCTCCGAGCAAAGGCACAGGGATGCACCCACAAGGACAACTCTCAAAGAAGAATGGAGTGGTGCTTTCAAGAGGTTTTTTTGGGTTGTTGTGATAATTGGGCCCACATATTTACTGCAGTTGTGAGTTAACTATAAGAAGTGAGTGAAAGTTCATAAGATGTCACAGTAATTTATAACAACAAATGTTGATGGGAAAAAGTACGAAAGGGAGTCAGACAAGACCAAATTAGTCCATGCAAAAAGGCCTACTGATATAAATCAAGGACTGTGTTCAGATCATGCTTGGTAAACAAGAAAAGTGTGGAACCAGAAATCAGTGAACCAAAATTGTTGTGTCAAAAACTAGGTATTATTGGTGGACAAAATAATGAAGGAATAGGCTATTCCATCAATCACTTTGTGGGTCCTTAAACAGGACTTTCAGGAAAAAAATTGGCTAGTGGAGGCGGCTTCACCATCCTAGCTGCTATCCCCACTGTCTCCTGTGACCCCGGACCTTCTTTGTCCTAATCCTGAGAGATGTCCTGACCAGACTGAGCCAGAGAGAGAGGAACCCAGATGACATCACCACTTCAAATGTTTCCAGCTGAATCCCAAACACCACCTGGGATGAAACAGGATCAGACATAGGCACCGCTTCCTACAAGTTCAGGGGGGTGCTCAACCACCTGCTCCGCCCCAGGTCCCACCCCTTCCCTCATGCCCCACCCATCCTGCCTCTTCCCACCCCACCCCAGGCCATGCCTCCACCCCAAACCTTCTCCCAAGTCCCTCGCAGGGCCGGCTTTAGGCCGATTTGGCCGATTTCCCCGAATTGGGCCCCGCGCCTGAGAGGGCCCCGCGCAGATCGGGCAGCGTCTCTGCCTGAAACAAAGCTCTCCTGGAAGTAGCAGCTGTTGCTGCTAGGAAACCAGAGACGCTGTGCTGGCCGGCAGAGGGCTAGAGCTGAGGCAGCGGCTGTTGCAGGTCGGGAGGGAGGAGAAGGCACATGTGCTTTGCAGCCTTCCCCTCCCCTCCCCCCAGCACTCACCTGGAGGAGACGCTGAGGGGGCTTCCTGTCCACTGGGAGACAGGAATCTCTGCAGTGTGGACCTCACTCACCTGAGCAGCTGCTGGGACTTCAGTCGGTGAGTGTTTGACCCTGTGATTCCCCCTAGGTGTGTAATATTGGGTTGGTTTTGTGGTTTTTGGTGGTGTTGCTGTTTGAGGGTGAGTTTGTGCCTGTGTCTGTTTCAAAACTAAACTCGGGATCAAACCCAATAAACCTAGGAAGAAAGCCCCGAGCCAGTACTTAGTGCTGTGAATTCCAGGTGAGAGAGAGAGGGGGGTTTGGATGAGGAAATCAAATACATCAAGAGGGGAGAATGCGAAAGGTCTGCAACATGTCAGGCTGAGACTTTTATTCCCCCCCCTCCCCCCCGAGAGAGGGGAAACCGAGGCACAGAGTGATCTGATTTCCTTCCTCAAATTATTTTGCAAAGGAGGGGGATGGGGGCTCCTATCCAAACCAGTTCCCTTCCCATCAACTCTGCTTCCCCTGCTGCAAGACCGCTGTAGGGGCTGAATATTTCCATTAAACTCTGGCTCCTTCCTTTGCCCTGCAACAATAAAATAGACCGGCTTTGGGGGGGGAGGAATAGCCCCCCCCAAAGCTGTGTGGACATTAAGTTTTGGGGGGGGGGGCACGATAATATTCCAGATCAATCAAACGCCCAGATCAGCCTTCTAGCCATCCAGCAACTCTAGGGCAAGGAAGGAAGGTGCAGAGTGGTCGCAAAACAGGGGTGAATTTAGTGGGGGGTGTGTGTGTCTGGTTGAAATCCCACCCAATGCAGCCACACAGAATCGCTGGCGGCGCTGGGAGAGGCCAGGAGTAGAAGCAGGTGGCCCGGGGGGGGGGGGGGGACATTTGCCCTCAGTCCTGGGCTCTAGGATGGACTAGACTGGGTGGGTGGTGGGTTCAGTCTAGTCTTCCAGCGTGTTGCTCTCGCTGGGGTTTGTGGTTTTCATCTGGCTCCACCAAAAAGATCAAACAAGCCCAGTAGAAAAGGGGGTTGAGAGGCGGGAAGGGGCTTGTAAGGGGTTAAAGTGACCCATCAATGAAAGAGTAAAACCAGAGTTTGACTGGGTTTCCCCCCAGCCACCACTCCTGCAAACACTGGGCAAGGGGCAGCCCCATCCCCCACCGAGGCTATGGTGAGGGGCAGCAGGGGAGGAAGGAAGCCACATGTGATGGCAGTCCCCTCCCCCCCAGCACCCACCACCCCCTCTCCAGCCCCCAAACTCTGTCCCAGAGCCTGAACCCACCCCTCCGCACTCCCTCCCAGAGCCTGCACCCCTCCACCCATCCTGCACCCCACACCGTGCCCCAGCCCGGAGCCTGCACCCAAACTCTGTCCCACTCAGCCCTGGGCAAAGCTCTCCTTGGCTGGCTCCCAGCCCCTCTCCAAGGGTTGCAGCTGTCTGGAAGTGCCTGCCTTCCACACCTTCCTCATTCACACCTCATTCATTCAAAAGGTCAATTGATTACAAAGTGGGGGAAGAACTTATTCTACTTCTAGCAAAAAGACATTTTTCTTTTACCTTAATTATACTACCTTAGGGGCCAGCTATAACATTNGGCTGCCTTTTCTTTTGATTACTATTTTAAGTAGTGTATAATTTTGTAATGAGACGAACATTGCATTAGTAGAATGTGGGCAAGTGCCCTTCTCAGCCTTTACTGAAACAAGGTCCACACACTATATGGAATTGGAAACATGCCCTCATTCAAGAGTTTGGCTCTTTTAACAAAAACCTTTACAACATACTACTGGGGTTCCTGTTGTATTAATTTAAATAGAATATATAGCCCAAAGGTGTTAGCATAACCCACTCACTGTCCAGTATTAAACGTGTTAAACAAGGTTCAGTATACAGAGACCTCAGCCTGAGCACCATGGCAAACACACCATTAATAGGTTTCAGAGTAGCAGCCGTGTTAGTCTGTATCCGCAAAAAGAACAGGAGTACTTGTGGCACCTTAGAGACTAACAAATTTATTAGAGCATAAGCTTTCGTGGACTTACAGCCCACGAAAGCTTATGCTCTAATAAATTTGTTAGTCTCTAAGGTGCCACAAGTACTCCTGTTCTTTTTGCGGATACAGACTAACACGGCTGCTACTCTGAAACCTATTAATGGTGTGTTTGCCATGGTGCTCAGGCTGAGGTCTCTGTATACTGAACCTTGTTTAACACGTTTAATACTGGACAGTGAGTGGGTTATGCTAACACCTTTGGGCTATATATTCTATTTAAATTAATACAACAGGAACCCCAGTAGTATGTTGTAAAGGTTTTTGTTAAAAGAGCCAAACTCTTGAATGAGGGCATGTTTCCAATTCCATATAGTGTGTGGACCTTGTTTCAGTAAAGGCTGAGAAGGGCACTTGCCCACATTCTACTAATGCAATGTTCGTCTCATTACAAAATTATACACTACTTAAAATAGTAATCAAAAGAAAAGGCAGCCAAGTTCATGCAGCAATTTTGTGCCATGCAGAGTAAACCCTCAGCGTAGGCAACAGAAGGTATGTATTTTGTCACCGTTCACTTACATTATTTTTGCAATGCTGTAAAACACAGAAAAGCCAATGCAAAAGAAATCTTTAAAAAAAAAATCAAACTCATATTTATCCCTCAGAACAGACTGGTAGAAAATGGACAACGAAGAATAAAGCAAGACGACTTGGACAATCACATGGATCTCCTATGTTAGTGTGAATTTGCACACTTTAACAGTGCATTCAATCTCAATGAAAGATTTACCCACTTATTTTTGTACTCTTATTAAGACACCTAATAATTTTTAGACCCTCCATCTGGTGCATCATTTAAATGTCACCTGGTTAATGTTATTCAATGGCCATGTATGCCCATGTTAGGGTATACGACACAACTGCATCTTTATGAATGTTACCTTTTAGACATCGTAAAGAGCCTAACTTAGGGCAACTCTCCACACTTCACCAAGGGATAGGTGGTATTTCAGGACACAATGAAAAAAAAAAAAAAACCCAGACAAACTCCACACACAAAAGTAACGGAAAATTAACTTTACAACAGTAGAGTGGCTGTAGCTGCAAATACACCTCTACCCCAATATAACGCGACCCGATATAACACGAATTCGGATATAATGCGGTAAAGCAGAGCTCTGGGGGGGCGAGGCTGTGCGCTCCGGCAGATCAAAGCAAGTTCGATATAACGCGGTTTCACCTATAACACGGTAAGATTATTTTGGCTCCTGAGGACAGTGTTATATCGGGGTAGAGGTGTATTAAAAAAACTAAGCAATCACTCCGGTCACTGATGCAATAGTACGTTTTTCAAGCTTTCTAAAGTCTTGTTCCTTTTCCTCCTGGCATTTCTTTCCTCTTTTCTGCTTAATCTCTAATCATGGAGTTTGTGCAAGTTTTCCATTTCCATTTGTTTTGATCAGGGTCTGATCAACTCCTGCTGGCTGTACAATGAGTGACATGTCTCAGGAAGACATCTGTCTATTTTCAAAGGTCCAACAGTATAGCTTTAGAAAAAAGCAAACCAGAGAACTTTTCCCCAGATAAGATAAGAACTATTCTTCTCTCTCTTTAAACTGGTTTTTAAGTCAGTGGATAAGTTGCTACATAAATCCCTCCTCCTAAAAAATTAAAAACAGGACAATGACTGGGGCTGAAACCCGGGTGGTTTTTTTTTCTGCCAGGATCATACTTCCTACCTGATATAGAGGCCAATAAACTATTTTACTGATTGATTAAAAGGAATTTCAGGTCAATACTGATTTAACTCCCTTGTCTAAGAGAAAAGTGACACAGAGACAATTGTGTTATACTAACTTAGCATCTTTCACTAGGATTGATCGTCTCAAATGGCTGCTCAGAATGATGGTCCATTAGTCCCATAGTAACCAAAGTGTAAACTCATTCAAACTTTCTGTGTAAAGCAGACTCATCTTCTTCAGTCCTTAAAGTAAAAATATCAAAACATACCTGTGCACTTCAGGAGGCTCTCTCTGGATTTTAGAACTCGCTTCAACAACCTCTTTGGCAACCTTTCCACTGTAACAAAACATGAATTAGGATATCCAAGTAACTTTTGAGGGATTTTTTAAATTTATGTCAGTATTAATATGTAGTTGTAACATGAACTATTAAAATGGCAACAAAGAAAAGCAACACATTTTTAGATGATAGGATACCAGAGTACATTATTTTCTAATTTATCAGAAATCAATTTAGTGTTGAAAATACTGAAAATACTGGAGATCATTTATCTGCAGAACAGAAGAGCTGTGTCAGCATGAGTTTCACCCCGCTGTCTCACCAACGTATGTCTACCCTGATTCTAGAGGCATCTGGTGAGAGTACTTCAATCTCTATGCTATCCAAATTTTGTCTTGTCTTGAGACTGCAACAAAGGATGACAACTAGTGCCAAATATTGTGCCTTTTTTTCTTATGTGAAACACTGTTCACTAAGATCTAAATGAAACCACCAACTCAATTCATAAAAGACACTGAAGAGCAATCAGGCATTGAATCCCTACTAACCTGCATTCGGTACCCTAGAGGTAAAGGCTCAATTTCCCATTAATAATTTTCCAAGCTCTCTCTTCCACCCTCAGAATGATTAATCTTAAAAAAACCCATAAGGACAAGAAAGTGCATACCTATATCGAAATCTACTGCCTTTAAAAAATATTTTGCTGCTGGACACCGTCTTGATCTGACTTGATTTTGCATACCTTCCAGAAAAAGAAGAGTACATGGTTGTCACATTTTCAAAAAGTGTAAAAAGCAACTTAATGTACAGAAATGAGCAAGACAAATGACAAACTGTGTTATTCTTCTACTATAGCATAATGTTCTATAATTGGCAGTTTAAAAACTTTTGTATTGGTATGTGTAATAATTTCAACATAAAATTACATGTGAAATGTAACAGAGGTATCTCACAATTTAGATTGTATGGAAAGACTGCATATCAATGAGTGATTATCTGGATAACAGAGCAAGAAAGTAAAACGTGCTCCTACAGGCCCACAGAAGTTTATATATACCATGTGAACCAAGCACCATAGAATCTAGCAGCCCCTGCAAGGGTTCTTACAATATCCCGTATGTGGGAGGATTAGGACAGAAATGTAGTTACCTCTACACTGCCCAGCCATGCCAGGAGGAGGACAGGAGGAAACGGATGTGGTTTAATTAGGCCACATCTTTATTCACCTAAAAATCTGGAAGAACTTGGCAATAAATGGTACAGTGCAGATCATCATAATTTGCGAAGTCATTTCCATATAATCCTCAACTGATCCCAGCCAGCCCATTGCTGGGATCCTGCCACTCTCTCCCTGTTTGAAGTGAACGGGAGATATAAAAGGAGGGGGGAAATCGTCTCCCTGCTGTGAGACATAGTAGCCCCAAACCCCCCCTACCTCAGCTCCCTTAAGGGATGCTTTCCTTCAAATCCTTTTCCAGTCCATTTTATCTGATAATTGTATCCCCTAGATTATGCACAACTGCCATGAGTTTTATGTACTTAATTGTGACATTATAGCCTAACACCCTCCCCTCCCCCCGCACACACCGGTCCCAACAGGTCCCAGACCTGCTGTGAGGAAGACAAGTATCGTGCACTACCTCAGCCATCTGGTGGTGAGGGAAAAACTCTTTCCCAGCCCCCAAAGAAAAGGGCATAGTGAGTCATGAGGAAACCCAGCCCCTTTAC
Organism: Trachemys scripta elegans; assembly: GCF_013100865.1. Lineage (NCBI taxonomy): Eukaryota > Metazoa > Chordata > Testudines > Emydidae > Trachemys > Trachemys scripta. The sequence goes on along the minus strand of NC_048303.1, from coordinate 87,392,017 downwards.
AAATTCATGGGTGTGAATGCCAGCCTGATCCAGGAAGAGAAGGCTTTTTTGGGACTGCCTGGGATATAAATATCCCGCCCTCACTCTTTCAGTCAGTAGGAAGGGCAGTCTCCTCCCCAGACCTGTCCCAACTGCTTCCTGCTCCTCGCCCCTTTCCTGATCCATGCTGGTAAACTTTCCGCCCTCCCCTTCTACTACCCCTTGTAAGGGGGAGGGCCCTTTAATGTGGCAAGAACCCTTTTTCCTCCAGCAAGCCACACAAGGACTCCCTACACGGATGCTGCACTGAGCACACTGGTATCATTGAAACAAATATGAAACAAAAGAACAGGAGTTCCTCACTCAGAAAACAGCTATATTTTCTGTGTCTTCACACACTCGATGTACGTGTAGTCTCTACCCAATCCAGTCACTTTGAATCAGCATTCAACAGCCTTTGCCTACAGTAATCAGAGGTTGGGGGAGAGAGGGGATCTGGCGCTTATGACCATCGACAAACAATATGGTTCCAGATATGCCACCTCTCTGCTATTTTGTAGTTTTGAAATGTCAAGTGGATTTCATATTTCTTCCCCAAGCTTGAAGAAACTCTTATTTATAGCTGTGTGCAAATAATCACGCAAATACTTTAATACAAGGCAGGATTAAGGCATAGGCGTGTCTAGGTCTCTAGCTCCTAGAGTCACATGAAGAGATCAGAATCTCAGCCTTCATTTTTAAAAGAGTTAAGTTCCTACTTGTTATGGTTGAACAGAAAGCTTGAAACCATGATTCAAATTTAACCAAGGGAATGTCTCACCAGCAGGAATTGCATGCAAGTCTGTTTGTTTTTTAATTAAAATATTTTTTGGGTAGCAAATTGATAGTAAGTAATTTTGTGTAATCAGCCTACAGGATTTGTACTGTATGTAACATTCTGAAGTAGAACTATTCACAGAGTCCAATTTTACCTTGGGTTAGACTTTCAGCAGGGCTGCACAAATATTATGCTGTTGTATCACTTAATTGGCAAAGTCCAATTTCATAAAGAACTTATGTTCAGAAACACTGGGAATTTTTAAAAATGCCCCAATTTTGGGTGAAAAAGTTTCTCTGAATCCCAAATCTGTCTTTGCTGGTTCTATACTATTATCCTAGGCTTTGATTCACAGTTTTCTTTGGTCCCTCCAGGCTTCTCTCTGACTCTTTCCTATGAGCCCTTAGGCCTGCTTTCTTTACTGTCTATGGCCCCAATATGCTCCTCTCATCTCCCTGACTTTCAGGTCTTCTGGCTCTACTAGCTCTTTTCTGGTCTTCTCAGCTCTGTTATCAATTTTATAATGTCTTCATGAATCTTAACATTCTCCCACATTACCCATTAATGAACCAGCCAGAAAAAAATCTCTCAACTTCCTCCAGCAGTAACAGGCTAAGGATGTACTTCCTTCTTTCTTGTAGCACGTTAGTAGGTTTTGAGTGTAGATGGTTTGCAATACTATGCAACCTATCTTCATTTCACTTTAACTCTGCAGACTGTTGATTTATAGCAACCACTATTTCCTAATCTGCCAGTGTACTCCCATCCATGGAGTGCTATTTCCAATCCTCACTCTACTAAATTAGTAACATACTTCCATTCCAACATACAGACGCTGAAATGAAACAGGCGAGTATACTTCCAAAATCTTGAAGAAACAACCTCACAGAGTTATATGGAAGCCACATGGAGAGTGTGGCAAGGAAAAGAGTAGATAGGGCAATGATGCCTGAGACCCACATTATGAATATTGCTACTAGGGCAGCAAAATATCAGAGATGATATTTTATATCAGTCCACATGGGACATTCATACTTTGACAGCTGCTACGGTCCGAAAGGTGAACGGATTTGACTCCTCTCCTTTGAGTGTAGCTGGGACAGTGAGCGTTGTACCATTCTCTGTTTTATATTACTAAAAATGATTGCAATCAGATCTAAATGTTTAAAAATCAAACATGCGTGCACAGATTGTTTCCCCACCCAGTTTTCCAAAGTGAAGAATGTTCTTAAGTAGATCCTCTATAATAATTCCGCTTCAAACATAGTTTTCAGTGGAATATAACTAAATTAATGGCTATATTGTAACAGGCCTATATTTTATGCCTTTCATTCAACATACTGTTGCATCCATGTTAAACTGAAAGAACCTGCTTCAACATAAAACAGATAATTAAACCCTTGTTAAAACACAAATTCTATCTACCCAGTCACAAGTCATTCTCCCTCCCATCAGTGTTGGATACTTTGCAAGCACCAAGAAACAGTATTTTTACAAAATAAAGTATGCCAGATGCTGTAAAGAAACTCAAAGTAGCAGGAATAAAAGAAACATGCCCAAAGGGAAATGTTAGTATACAAGGCGAAAGATCTAATTAAGTTAACTGGGGAAAGGGAAAAATGAACGAGTACCTTTGATGATTTATCTGCACGGTATCTTTTGAGGTGTAGGAGAGGGGATAGTTTCTGGACTTCTTCTTTCTCTTGCAACTGATTTACAGCCATTTACTTTTTGAACTAGATGAGTGGCAACTTTCCCAAATGCATCCAACAGCACTTCCATCTTTTTGAAGTGTATTAACCCATGCTGTGGAATTCCTAGTCACCACTTACCAGCCCTTGTGGCTTCACTGGAAAACAATGTTTATTCAAAAATGCCCAGATGAATAATACTTACGGCTTAGCACACTCCTAGCATAGATCTCAAAGCACTTAATAGAGGTGGGTAGCATTATTCTCTCCATGTTACTCATAGGAGAAACTGAGATACAGAACAGTTAAGTGCCTTGCTCAAGTTTGCAGAGGTGGTCAACAGCTGAACCAAGAGTAATACCCATGTTCCCTGACTCCCGGTCTGTCATCCTATTCACTTAGCTACACACTGCTGCTACAATCTTGGCTAATACAGGCTATTCGGAAGAACATTCTTGATCCTCCACCCTAAAAAGCACCAAATGCCTCCAACTATGATCCTCATTTGCATATTTATCCAAATATGCTTTTTTGGCATCTACATTTAATGATGAGGCAATACTGTTTATGTCTTCCATCCTGTTAATGACACACACAAAATTTCACATGGAACCATCTTCTACCCTAGTGCACATGCTTTTCTTTTACTATGATGAACTGATGTAGATTTACTTACTTATAAAAAGCCTGGTTCTCCACCCCACACTTCCAAAGATGCTTGCAGGCTGCTGGTGTAGAGGTATGAAATGACAACATAGCCTTTTTCTAAGAGTAGAAAAAAGAAATAAGAAAAAACATAAAAGTTGAATTCTTTAAGACTGTGAAATAGTCTTCCAGGTAACTGATAGAAACTCCGGCCACTAGAAACATTTAGAATCAAATTTTCCTAAGTGATACTAATCCACTCTACATTGCAACCTATTTGCACTTGATTTCCTCCCCCCACACACACCCCATCTGTGAAAATTGATTTTTCACATAACAAAGCTACTTTTGTGGGGGAGAAGGAGCTGGTCGAGTGATTTGTTAACAGAGAAATGGACTCAAGGTCATACCCAATATAGCTGTAGGTAGAGAAAGCTGAGTTTTATGCAAATGAAGCAACATCCTAATTTTCATATTTAATGAATATGCATTGCCTCAATTCCCCTGTCAAATCCTTGAATTCTTTGCGTCTCCTGCATATAAAGACAATAAATTCTCTCCCCCAAAGCCACACTTCCTCCTCAAGTTCCCCCATCCACTCTGACCTGGCTCCCCCTTGACTTTCCACTATGCTCTCCTCTCTCACTCTTGTTCTCCACATAGCCCCCCCCTTGTCCTCCTTCCCTCTCTTTGGCTATCCCCTACTCCCTGCTGACTTTCTTTCTCACTACCATGTCCATGCCTATCTTTGGCTCTCTTCATCCGCAACTTCAAATCCCCCCCCCGCCCCACCAGCTTTCTCATTTAAATTTCCCTATTTCCCTGGACTGACTCCCCCCATATCCCTTGCAGTGGCTCATTCTATATCCCCCACTAGTTTCTGGTTCCCCGTGTCTAGCTTTCTTTCTTCCATCCTCCCTCCCCCATCTCGACTATGGTCCTCAACATGGCCACAGCCTTGGAGACACCAATGCTCAACATCACTCTGACCTGCATTAGTCTACCATCCCAAAGGACATGGGCAGGTTAAGAGGAATGCTCTAGGCAGAGCCTCTGTGGTCAGAACACTGGAGAATGAACGAATACTAGAAGAAACTAACTATACAGACACTAGATAGTGAGCTTCTCCCGCAAGTCTGCAGTTCTCCCAAGCAGCTGCTTGGGAGTCCAGCAGAATGCACCAAACAAATCAAGAGACTTTAAAATTCAGGTCTGGGTTAAGGCCCATATAACAGGGTCAGTTGCCTCCTGAGTGCTTCTTGTGTCTGGGGTGACTCTATAGTACCCTGCTTCAGTTTACCTTTCTGGACTCAAGTCCCAAAAGGTTTCACAAGTCAAACAGCAGTAGCCTTTCTTGGGTTCTGGTTTATTAACATAAAAGTCAAAATAATTCAGACTGCCCTTAAAGTCCCAACATAATTCAAGCAACCACACCAAGGCTCCTCTTAACTCAAGTCTTCCACTGATCTCTGTCTGCCTTGTCCAACTCTCTGGCTCTGAGGGTATATATATATATATATACACACACACACACACACACACAGAGCAGTTAAACACCCATGGCTGGCCCCAGTCAGCTGGCTCAGGCTCACCGGGCATGGGCTGTGAGGCTGTAAAATTGCTGTGTAGACATTTGCATTCAGGCTGGAGCCCGAGCTCTGGAACCCAACAAGTGGGTAGGATCCCAGAGCCTGGGCTCCAGCCCAAGACTGAGCATCTATACAGCTATCTTTAGACCCACAGCCTGAACCCCAGCGAGCTTGAGTCAGCTGACCCCGAGCCAGCCAGGGCCAGGCCACGGGTCTTTTATTCAAGTGTAGACATCAGCAGGCAAAACCCTATTGCTGCTCCCCTGGTTTCTCAGAGTCACTGCAGGAGCCTTCTGCTCACTGCAACTCTTTTGCAGTAACTCTCACAGCATCCTCTCCCTGTTTCCTGTTCCCCCCGCTTTCTAAAAACCAGTTGCCCTCTGTCAGGCCCCATAGTGAGGCTGTTAATGAGGCTCAAGTGGCCTGCCAGTTTCCTCTTAAAAATCCCAGTCCACCCTGTAACAGCCCACTTGAAAATTTAACTATAGAGGTCAGGGGTTTGACACTCCTGTGCATTACTCACGTTTTATGCTGGCGCAATTCCCACATTTAGATAATTTGACCCTTAAAACTAGACTGGATAAATACTAGGGAACAAATTGTAAGGAAAAATCCCTGCACTGCATGGTTGGATTAGATAAACCTAATAGATGTTGTCAGATCTAATCCCTTTGTCAAATTAGATACCTTTTTCTCAAAAACAATTAAAAAAAAGACACAAATTTATTTTTATTTTACGTGTAATCTACAATATATGAAATACAATTTGTCAAACCATCCATTAAAAAGACCCGTTTTAAAATTAAAATATATTAGTAGCTTTTTAAAATTAAATCTAAATCACCCATACTAATTTAGTATAAAAATAATATCCAACCTCTCTCTGAGCTCCAAGCACATAAAATGTCTTCCCTTCAAATTTTAATTTACAGACATCAGCCCTAAGAAGAAAAAATATTTTAAGTAAAGGAAAAAATTGCAGTGAATAAAAGTGATGTGCAAATTTAACTGATTCACAAATATAGAGCAGGCTGCCATGGAACAAAATGCTATTATCTCATCAACAGTGCACTCTTGGTAAATAGTGTAAAATCCATAGTGCTAGAGCAAACAATATACAGTACTAATTTTCTTCAGAGTAGAGAATATAGATTTGGGATGTTATGCTTTCCACATTGTTGTGAGTCTTTAAAGAGTTCATTTGGACCAGGGAGGAAAGAGAAGGAGGCTGCTGAGAAGTAGAGATAAATATGCTGAAGTATAAATATAAATTTCTCATCTTTAAAATCTTGGAACCCATTTGGTACTTAAAATGATGAATGGGTAACACATTTAGGAGCCAGGTGCTGTATAGAAAGGTCTGGAAGTTTCCAGACCGAATGCTGCAAATGCATCTCATTTCTCACCAGCAATATCCCATCTATTTGCATACCTGCTTATTTATGCATTGATGTCACTCATTGTATCTGAGCACTTACAAATAGCGCTTAATATGTCAAATTGTATGGGTCTTTATGATGCTTAATATCTCTAATACTGGGTACAATGAGATAAAACATATTTTATGGTGTGTCCTAATCAAGATTTAAACCACTAAAAGAGGACATACCAGTAGTGCAATAACCTCCTTCCCCTCCTATTTCATGCATTTTCATTTAATTGCATGATAAATTATGAAATGAATAAAACTATTAAAATTACTGTAGCTTCTCATAAACATTTCTAAGACTTTAGCAAGCAAATGGTTGGCACTGAAGAGATTCTAGATGCAAAGAAGAATGTGATACAAAGAAAAAACTTTCTGACAGGTACTGCATTTTAATCGTAAATGTACCATATCAATGGAAGGACTGATGATTACTCAGATATTTTAACTGAGGCTCTGTGGTAAGGCTAATATTTTGCTTCTTTTTTCTTTTTTGACTGATCCATTTATTTGAGATGAGCATGTTTTGCCAGTACACAACGAAAGGTTTTAACACAAGGGAAGATGCCTGAAGGTTGCAGATCACCAGAGTACCATCTGTAACAGCCACATCCCAACCCCATCCGTAGTCACACCCCCAAGAATGCTTTCATTTGACTGCAGTTTAGGGAGAAATAGATAGAGGTGGCTACTCTGATTTTAGGCAAGTGGGGGATTCCAGACTGGCCAACTTTATGAGGGTTTTAGATGTTTCTGTACAGGGAAAAAACAGTCTACAAAGAAATCCCCATCTGTATGGCTGCTCTTCCCTATTCCCCCACCTCTTGGGGAATGGCAATCAATGACAGCTCCGTTCCACCCCCTTCTAAGATGATGCTCTGGGAACATTACACGTGAAGAGCCATCTAGGAGGCAGTTGCTCCTGTCATCTGTTCAGCAATTGCTCTGACTACTTGAACTGCCCACTCAGAACTTTGGAGTTAAAGTGGGGAGGATGGCTGAGGCGTCAATGAAAACTCTCCCAGTGCTCCCCCCAATACTTCCAGTATGTGTGGGGGGATGTTTTGCAATTAAATTGGCATGAAGTATTGGGTTTTGGGGTGGCATTTGGTTTGGTTTTATCTTGCAATGAAGGTGGTTATTTTGAGTGGGGTTGCTTTTATTAGCAATTAAACTGATTTGGAGGAAGGGGTTATTTTGCAATGTAGATGATTAGGGAGCTGGAATTAAATGCTAGTAATAGGATGAGACAGATGAATAAAACGTTTTGCCAGGAAACAAATGGCGAAGAATATGAAATGCTGAAGACTTTTGCATCTCTTCTTTCCTCTATGCTTCTTTCTCTTAGTCTTGGTATCCATCTACAAAATTATTCAAAATTGTGCAAATTTATGAACACTTGAAAGTTCTAGGGTTTTCTCCAAGAATGTTGGAAGGTATGGGATTAGGCTATGACAAGAGAATCCCCATCTGACCCTCTGGGGCAGCATTAATTCCCTTGCACCAATGGAGTGATATAAAGGGAAATTAGCCTGGGCCAAAGACTTGGCTGTATGCCACACCAAATACAACTATAACTGCCAATCATTCTAATCAAAGCAGTGGCCTATTCTAGAATTTGACCATTGACCTTCTGCATAATCCTTGCTTATCAGAGCTCTTTAAGATGAAAATAAGTGGAGTACACCATAATTTCTAAATTATTCCATCAGCTACCAAAAAACTGGAGATTTTATGAAAAAGATTGGAAATGCTGGCAAGAGAGTTTCAATCTGTCTTCACTAATGTTGTCATAGCTTCAGATGTGCCCTATAACAGTGAAATCCTTGAGATTAAAAGCAAGTTGCCTTAAGAAAGAAAATGCATAGGGACCAAATATACTTATATTTAGAATCTGAAAAGGAATGATCATTTATAAACATATACAATCCCACCTCCTCTCCCACCTGGAGTACTTTAAAAAATACTATTTTTTCTTTTCATATTTGAATGAGGAATTGACAACACATTCAAGAGCCAAGCATAATGTGGTAGGAATTGTGAAAGCTTCCCTTTGCACCCTTGCCATTATACCACATTAGTGACCTCCAACATCACAGCTATTCAATCCTTGAGCATCTCTGTCAATTAGTTTGACTTGTCCAAGTTTTTCATGTAGACTAATTTCCAGTAAGAAGTAGAATGAGACCAATTTATTTTTCATAAGTAATCTAAAAATCCTTGAAAAATAAAATGTAAAAGGGCAAAGAAGTGAATCTTCAATATTCCCTGTAGCTTCCTTAAAGAAATTAGAGGAAAAACACAATTAAAATAATCTTATATAATAACCTGATTACAGTTGATACGCTTACCATTTTAACAAATGAATTCTTTTATTTCCCTGGAAAACTACAAAGCCCGTTGCTGTGAATCCTAAAAAAGTAGTGGTCCCAGTAGAATCCTTAAAATAAGAGAAAAAACACAAATTAAAGCTATTTGTTTGATTTCCCCCCCCCCCATATGTATGTATATTGTTGATGGTATAAATTCTTAGTCCATTGCAGTCACAGATACGGTATCTGTGTTTGTCTTAGGACTAAGCCTTATTTGTCAACTAAATTTTTCTCAACATCTAAGTTCAATCCTCAGCAATAAAAAGTCTTGTTTCTTACTTACTATTTGACTGGATAAAACTGTCTTATGTTTTGTTTTTCTTCACATGTAGATTTTGGCACAATGGTAGCACTTAAAGGCTTATTCTTTTCTACAAACACATACAGAAATAGTCCCATTTGATATCAAAATGCTCACCAATATAAGCAAGAGATTCAGTTTTGCCCAAATGTGGTATTCTCATCTTATGTCCTTCAGCCTTGAAATTCATAGGAACAAGCTCTCTTATATGATTTCCAATACTTCACAGTATCTGTGCTGGAAATATTGCCACAAGACAGCCTTTCTTGCTGTATTTAGATATTTCCAATTTTGGTGGAAACCAGAAGTGCAAAGATTCATAGATTCTAGGACTGGAAGGGACCTCGAGAGGTCATTAAGTCCAGTCCCCTGCCCTCATGGCAGGACCAAATACTGCCTAGACCATCCCTGATAGACATTTATCTAACCTACTCTTAAATATCTCCAGAGATGGAGATTCCACAACCTCCCTAGGCAATTTATTCCAGTGTTTAACCACCCTGACAGTTAGGAACTTTTTTCTAATGTCCAACCTAGACCTCCCTTGCTGCAGTTTAAGCCCATTGCTTCTTGTTCTATCCTTAGAGACTAAGGTGAACAAGTTTTCTCCCTGCTCCTTATGACACCCTTTAAGATACCTGAAAACTGCTATCATGTCCCCTCTCAGTCTTCTCTTTTCCAAACTAAACAAACCCAATTCTTTCAGCCTTCCTTCATAGGTCATGTTCTCAAGACTTTTAATCATTCTAGTTGCTCTTCTCTGGACCCTCTCCAATTTCTCCACATCTTTCTTGAAATGCGGTGCCCAGAACTGGACACAATACTCCAGTTGAGGCCTAACCAGCACAGAGTAGAGAGGAAGAATGACTTCTCGTGTCTTGCTCACAACACACCTGTTAATACATCCCAGAATCATGTTTGCTTTTTTTGCAACAGCATCACACTGTTGACTCATATTTAGCTTGTGGTCCACTATAACCCATAGATCCCTTTCTGCTGTACTCCTTCCTAGACAGTCTCTTCCCATTCTGTATGTGTGAAACTGATTTTTCCTTCCTAAGTGGAGCACTTTGCATTTGTGTTAAGTGGTGTTTTCTTTTAAATCAGTAAATCAAACTTTTTTGAATTCCACAAAGAAAAGGTTGGATTAAATTTTTTTGAGCAAAAGTTTAGGTCAGTTCGTGTTTTATACTAACCAGCTCTCCTATGTCTATTTCCAAATGCTCATTTGCCTGGCATAGTCTGCTTCACTATTCTATAAGCTTTATTTCAAATCATTATGCAGTCAAAAAATATCAGGGTTTTTTTTTACCTTCCTGTGGAAGGTAAAAGCAAAAACACAGAGGGACACAGTTTTAAATGTAAGTACCCTATTGTGATTACTATTAAAAAGTCTACAATAACTATACAATGGCATCTGAAATAATGCAGTATGGTTCTCATCCAAAACTCACAGAAGTAAAGGGAAGTCTTTTCATTGACTTCAGCAGGCTTTGGATCAGGCCCCATATCTAATTTAGAAAAGAAATACCTGCAATAATGCAGATATAGCTTTGGATAAGGGTTGACTATTTAATGGTGAGCATGGTAAACTGCTACATGTGTGCGTGGGATCTATAGGTCACTTAGTTTGCCCCATAAAACCATGTTAGAATGCAGTATTGTTGAAATATTCAAAGCAACAATTAGAGCATAGTAAAAACTGGCAACTTTAAAAGCAAAATTATAAAGGCAAATCACCATCACTCAAAAATGCAGATGTATGGTGGCTTCATTTGTACACGAGACAACTAGTAGTTCTAACCAAAGACACCTTTGTAAAAGAATCACAGAATAGTAAAGTAGTGGACTGTGAAGTTGAATACATAAGTACATGTCCAATTCACCATTTTCTATATGCAATTTCCTGTTTGTGTTATGGTTTGTATATTTTGCAGCTGCAACTGAAACGCTTGTGTTTGAAATGTTAGCCTAGAAGTCCTAGCAATTGGTTGTGGCTTCAGGATAATAGTAACACATTGTTACTGAAATTATTGGAAAATGTGAAGTATTTCCCATCTAGAATATTTGTTTAACTCTAATATACTGTTTCTCAGGAATTACATGCACTATATAAGATTGAAACTTAGTAAACCCCTCCATAAGATTACATTAAGGGAGAGTTTTGAATGGCAAAGAAAAGATCAGTTATCAAAACTTTTCCCACAGTACACTTAGCAAAATATACTCTATCTAGTATGTTTACTTAGGCTATCATTTTCTGTTGACTAGAAACAGTTATGAGCAATAACTGTTGTAAGGGGACAGCACTGCACTACAAGCTGTTCACACAGTTGGGATGGAATTACAATACTTGTGACCTGCCAGGACCCCCCCCAAAAAATCTCCTCATACTGACACAGCCTGCTAGAGTGTCATACTTTGAAATACTGCCTATGCTAGGCAGTACTTCTGGGACTGACACACAGGTGTTTGTCAATCAACATTTTACAAAGCTGCAACATCTCTCTAACTTTCTGGGGAGGCTCTTTTAGAAATGTTTTAGGACACATGGCTGGATAAAAATGGGACTAATTCATTATTAACCTGTAAGAAGATAATTTATTTAAAAAAACTGATTACCTTGCAAGGATGGGGATCAACACCATAGGTTTCCAAAGAATGTGCTTTCAGTAGTAAATTAAATTCAGCAACAGCTGGGCTCTGTCCACTGAAATTACACAAGGCAAATGTAGCAGCTTAACAAAAACACAAGATAAAAGGTATACTTTGGTTCAGTTCAGTAGGCCATAGTCATCAAAACCAGTCAAAGAAAGAAAAGACCTACTAACACGTACACAATTTAAACCATATAACATTTACAAAGAGGGAACTAGGAGATCTTTCATGTGATTTCTGCTGGTGCTCTGCCCTAATGCCTAATCTTTTCAGATTAAGTTTTGATGCTTTTTGCATACCACCAGGACTCCAGTGATCGGTGCAGTTAATCAGGGTTATCAAGTATCCATCAAATATTTGTTATCTTCTCGTGTACGCACAAGTTGAGTCTTATAATGAAATAAACCTCAGCATCTGTTTTTTCCACACACAACCTCCCAAACTAATTTAAAAGGATTGTCCAGATTAAGATACATTCCTTCCAGCTCAAGGTATTGACAAGGCAATCATATTACACAGACTACTGAGACACATGCCTAATTATAGCAGAGCCTGCTACCACCACCGTAGTTTAAAATCTGTCAGCATTTCCATTATATGCCCTTATTTTAGGGGGAGGTCCATAATCAACCACAAATATTCCCTAAAGCCTAAAACATGGAATGCAAAGTCTCAACCCTGAAGCTAGTGTTACTGGTTTTAACTCCTTCATTGCCAGCTTCCATTATAAATCATTGCAAGATTATTTTTTTAAGATGCTGTGGAATGCCAATACTTTCAAATAGATATATTGGTGATTTGAGAGACAAAGCTCTTTGTGGTATCCTAATATCTAGTTTGTTTTGACCACAGCTGCCCATTGAAGCAAGGACTTCATTGAGCTGCCCATAATGATGGCCAGGTCCCTTTCCTGAAGTGATACAATCAGTTTAGTACCCTGTAAGGCATCAGAGTAGTTCAAATGTTTTTCTCCAATATGAATGATTTTGCATTTACAAAACATTGAACTACATCTGCCATTGTGCTGCCTGCAGTGTTATCCTAGCTTTCTTAAGTCCTCTCTGGCATTCCTCAGTCTCCCTGGGGGTGATTAACCTAAACACCTTTGTCATCTGCAAATTTGGCTATGTCACAGCTCACCCCTCATTTCAAATCATTAGTAAATATATTAATCAACATCAGACCTAGTACACAACCTTGCGGCATCCTGCTGTTATTCTCTTGCCATAATGAAAATTCACATTCGTTTCTCTGCTTTAACTTCAGTCTCTGCCAGTGTTTTATTCAGGAAAGTCTAAGTAAGTTATGTTGATAGTTCTCTTCTAAAAGGCCATAGATGAGAGATCCAGGAACATTTGAGACCATAATGCAGTTGAAATCTTGAACAGGTTTGAGACCCTGCCAGAGTCTCACTGATACTCAATCCTTGTAGATAAACTTCAGATCTCAAATAATAGATGACGCTATGATCTTTATTGATCCCCAAAAGAGAACCGAGAATCCCTGAATCTCCATTAATATCTTCACCACTACTGAACAGCATCACAAGGCTCATTTGGAGGTAATATAATCACATATCATAAACTAAATTGCACTCATAATAAAGCAATACATACTAACCACAAAGCTTTTATGGAAGCTAAAGCTATTGCACTCAAGGAAATTTATGCTAGGAACAATGTTGTCTCCTTAAACAAACACTTGTGTGACCTCACTGATGAGAGAAGTTAGTCACTTGGCACTGTCTACTCCAGTTCTGGTGAGCTAACCGATACAGAAGCAGAGTGCATGGCAGGCTGGAGCGAACATTTCAATCAGCTACTAAACACACGCCAATATTCTTTGGAGCCTGATATTAAGGCCACTGCTGAAATGACCTGTTCTGCATAAAATGAACCTGGGGAATTCGCTATCGACAAAATACACAGAGATATCAGTAACGCTATGGGAAATAAGGTGGCAGGAATCTGTGGAATTCCTGCAGAACCATTAAAAAGCACCAAACCAACTATTATTTGCAGTTGCAGGCACTGACAATATCATCTGGAGAACAGAGTCAGTCCCATCCAACTGGCAAAAAGGCACTATTTTACTGCTTTGGAAATGTAAAGGCCACAAACAAGACTGTTGTGACTACTGCAGCATTACTCTTCTATCCATCCCAAGGAAAGTTTGTTTCTGTCTTATTGGCCTGACCCTTGGATATCTTCAGAAAAAGAAGACCATAACAAGTTGGCTTCATCCCCAGCCATTCCACAACAGAGCAAATCTTCACAGTGTGCCAGCTTATTGAGAAGGCATGAAAATTCAAGCATCCAATTCACATTGCATTTGTTATTTCAAGACCGCTTTTCATTATTAACATGGAATTGCTTTGACTGATCTTGAAACTCACAGGCTTCCTTGACAAACTCTGTAGAATGTTCCATCTGTTATATGACGACTCCTCAAGCTGCATTCTTGAAAATGGGAAAATAACTGCCTTCTTCCGAATTACATCAGGTGTTCGACAAGGATGCATTGCATCCCCAGAACTCTTCAATGTGGTCAAAGACTACGTACTTGACCAGACACTAAGTAAATGTATTTTAGGCATACCCTTTGATAAGAACCTTACCAACACTGATTTTCCCACTGGCATAGTGCTAGTTGTTGAACTAGTGGATTAGCTGGCTGTGGCATTTAAAGCCCTGGAAAGCTCAGTGGAGAGCTCAGACTGAAAATTAATTGGAGGAAAACCAAAAGTCTTCCAGTTCGTGATTTTGAACATGCTATGGGCTCTAGCATCTTCGTGGGCAACCATCTAGTCAAGATTGTCAGTGATTTAATCTACCTCATCTCTATTGTCAATAACATGGTCAGCAACAAGAAAGCACTTGAAGCTCACACTACAAAATTATCATAAGTAACAGAGTACCTCATCAAGAACATCTTTCACAAATCAAAAACCTTGATAAGCAGAGAGATGAAGCTAAGGATATATAATGCTTTGATGGTCAATATGTGATGTGTGGCTGATCACTATCAAGACTATAAAGAGGTTGGACACCACTCAGATGAAGTATCTACAAATGATCAAAAACATCAAACAGTAGGAATTCAAGTTGAATGAAGAGAGCTTCTTCCTAACTAGACAGATCATGCTCTCTCTCAAATGGATGCCCAACACTCTCTAAAGTGGTATGGTCATCTATTCTGCCTGAGCTTCCCTGTGAGAAGTATCTTTGACTTTGACCCAATGAAAGCGGGATGGAAAAGACCCCCCAGAAGTCCTAAAACATGATGGCTGGATGGCATCAACAGACACATATTCCTCATAGCTATCCTACTGCGTAACATGGCAAAAATGGCTCAGGACAGATCATCATGGAGGTACATAACATGTTTGATGACCTCTGTGCTGTCCAAGCAACAGCATGAGAATGAACTAAACCTAAACTTAATAACATGGTTTTATGGGGCAAACTAAGTGACCTATAGATCCCACGCACACATATAGCAGTTTAACATGCTCACCATTAAATAGTCAACCCTTATCCAAAGCTATATCTGCATTATTGCAGGTATTTCTTTTCTAAATTTAGATACGGGGCCTGATCCAAAGCCCGCTGAAGTCAATGAAAAGACTTCCCTTTACTTCAGTGAGTTTTGGATGAGAACCATACTATACTAGCGAATTAGATGAGGGGTGTGTAAATAGAAACTCAGAACCCTTAGATGGGACAAAATATTTGCGGTCCAATCTCTTACTAGTGGGTGTTATTGTAGCTGGGGTCTGCCAAATAGCTTTAGCAAGTTCCATAATGGCCCCATTAATTGGTAGGGCTATTTTGGAGAAGATCGTAGTTTGCAGGATATCGGTGAGTTCATGGTGTGTTTCAGATACCTCCTTCAGGGTAATCTTGAGCTCTTCTGCTACTCTCTGAGACAACTCTTGAAAGTGAGAGAGCTCATCAATAGCGGGACGTGGTGGGGGCACCGTGGCATCTTGTGGTGTTATCACTATAGAAGAGGTGTGCGGGGCAGTGTCCTCTGTAGGGGTGGCTGCCACTTCGAGTCTTATCTGGGTTTCAATGTAAGCAGGCAATGGGGAGGGTCTGACAACTTTCCTCCGGGCAGCCCGCGGAAGACCTGAGTTCAAAGGCGTTCAAAGAAGGCAGACTAAAGAAGAAATGTTATTGGACAAATGACCGCCTCCTTTAAAATTGGACAAGACAAAGCCCTTAGTCTGAGGTTCACCTGCTGAAGGGATCTGCTCACAACTTCTTGACAGGAAAAATCTCTCACTTCAAATAGACTCATCTGCCTATGTATTGAGACCAACACAGCTACCACAACACTGCAAACAATCATCTGCCTATGTCAATCAGGATTGAAATGGAAGCCCATTCATCCAGACTGATGCTTATGTTTTGTGTGTTTTTTTTTTTTTTTTTTTTTTTTTTTAAACATTCCATAGATTTACAATAGTCATTTAAATACATGTTGAAGATATTGAGGCTTTTACTGACCTCTGAAAAGTGCAAAGTGAATTGTGGTTGATGTTTGTTCCCCCAAATGCAGTTTATACTAGAATGGGCATGTTAAGTAAAATGATCGTAAGAATGTAAATTCATTCTCTATCAGACATTTCTGATAACTGTCTGGTATTACTATGGCAACACAGGCTGGGCAGTAGCTATATAGCTTGGATACCTCTAATGACAACAATAGAAAGAATTTTCAGTGTTAAAGGGAAAGATCTTTACATTGATCTAGTTCTTTTCATCCCCAATGATACAAACATGCTTTACAAACAAAATGATACACAGACTAAATACAAAGATCACGTCATTCACCACTGAAATCCAGCCATCTCTAAATATGAGCCACTTGTTTCAACAGCTTTCAGATTTAACAAAACAACAAAATAAACCACTATCAAAATAGCCGTTTTTATAAGATATGCCAACGTTAAGCATAGAAATGTCTGGGACTATTGGAGTTAGGGGTATCTGCCCTGCAAAATCAGGATGAGTGTACACAATAATATTTAGTAGTAAAGTAACAGCCAGTTGAAATTACAGGAATAAGTCAGACAGGCAGAATGAAATTTTGGTAATTAATACATTTTATTAGATAAATTATGAAAACAATCAAAAGCTATATGAATATATTTAAACTGACTGTACTGAAATGTTTTCCATATTAAGATGGTCCTTCTAATACCTCAAAGTCATTCTTCTTCTTAAAAGAAAGATACCCCACAATCATCACTGATTTCTTTTATTTGGCCTCAACCAGATTGAAAAAAATTTAACTGTAATAAATCATCTTAAAAGGTACAACTTTGCATATTAGTCTAAACAGAGGTGCAATATATTCAAAAGTTTATCTTAATAGTTATTACCTACTTTCCCTAAACAATAACCATTTTTATTACAAATATTTGCATTGTAAAATGATAAATAAAAAATAGTATTTTTCAATTCAGCTCATACAAATACTGTAGTGCAATCTCTATCATGAAAGTGCAACTTACAAATGTAGATATTTTTTGTTACATAACTGCACTCAAAAACAATATAAAACTTTAGAGCCTACAAGTCCACTCAGTCCTATTTCTTGTTCAGCCAATTGCTAAGACAAACAAGTTTGTTTACATTTATGGGAGATAATGCTGCTCGCTTCTTATTTACGATGTCTTTCAGTGAGAACAGGCAGTTGCATGGCACTTTTGTAGCCGGCACTGCAAAGTATTTACATGCCAACTGTGTTCCCTGTAAGCTGTGCGCTTGGGTGGCCACCCAGGAGAGATTCAAGCAGAGCGTGCACATCAGGTGTCCCTCCCCCCGCTGCTTTGCAGCCACGTTACTCTGTCTTGCAGCTACAAAGCAGGGGGGGAGGGTGCTGATGTCAGTGTGTTTCTCTCCCCCTGCACCCCATCTCCGCAGAGCAGGGGAGAGGGGACACAGCCTGGTTCAGAAGGACTCAGAACTGCTGCTGCAGTCTGAGGTCTGAATGGTAAGAGATGGAGTGCCTTTCTTAAAGAGACAGCACACTGCTTCGAGATTTCCCCAGCAACCAGCTCACACAGTCTGTCTCTCCCCCCTCCCCGTGTACCCCATCTCCGCAGAGCAGGGGAGGGGAGACAACAGGGCTCAGGACAGAGCAGGAGAGCTTTCAGTGAGTGCCTTAAAGAGACAACACACAGCATCTCAGAAACTTCCCCAGCAGCCAGAACATACAGTGTCTCTGTGTCACATACACAGTCCCTTTCACGCTCACTTCCCAACACATACTTGTATCACTTGTATACTTTCTTGGTACTTCCTAAAATGCACATATATTCTCTTTAATGTTATTCTTTCAAAGTGTGTTATTTTCATGTTTTGATTGGTCTATGCATTTCATAATTTGTATTTCTCTTACACTTAAATTTAATTCTTTGAGTAGTGAGTTCTAAAATGCCTAACCTGTTCTGGCTGGAGAAATTATCCCTACAGTAACTTTTTAAATATATATATCTAGGTTTTTTGTTTCTACTGGTGGCGCACATCCACACTTACCTCGGTGCATATAAAATTTATTCCACACATGGATGAAAAATATTGGAGGGAACATTGCATGCCAGATATGCTAAACATTCATATGCCCCTTCATGCTTCAGCCACCATACCAGAGGACATGCTTCTATGCTGCTGGTGCTCATTAAAAAAATAATGCATTAATTAAATTTGTGACTGAACTTCTCGGAAGGAGAATTATAGGTCTCCTGCTCTGTTTTACCCGCATTCTGCCATACTTCATGCCATCCTATACTTCATGTTATATCAGTCTTGGATGGTGACCCAGCACATGTTGTTCGTTTTAAGAACACTTTCACTGCAGATTTCACAAAATGCAAAGATGATATCAATGTGAGATTTCTAAAGATCGCTACAACACTTGACCCAAGGTTTAAAAATCTGAAGTGCCTTCCAAAATCTGAGAGGGATGAGGTGAGGAGAATGTTTTCAGAAGTCTTAAAAAAGCAACACGCTGATGTGGAAACTACAGAACCCGAAACACCAAAAAAGAAAATCAACCTTCTGCTGGTGGCATCTGACTCAGATGATGAAAATGAACATGCGTCAGTACACACTGCTTTGGATAGTTATCGAGCAGAACCATGGTGGTCGAAGCATGAAGGGACATACGAACCTTTACCGCATCTGGCACGTAAATATCTTGCGACACCAGCTACAACAGTGCCATGCAACGCCTGTTTTCACTTTCAGGTGACATTGTAAACAAGAAGAGGGCAACATTATCTCTTGCAAACTTGTTTGTTTGAGCAATTGGCTGAACAAGCAGGACTGAGTGAACTTGCAGGCTCTAAAATTTTACATTGTTTTATTTTTGAATGCAGTTATTTTTTGTATATAATTCTACATTTGTAAATTCAACTTTCCTGATAAAGAGATTATACTACAGTACTTGTATTAGGTGAATTGAAAAATAATATTTATTTTGTTTTTTACAGTGCAAATATTTGTAATAAAAAATAAATATAAAGTGAGTGTTATACACTTTGTATTCTGTGTTGTAATTGAAATCAATATATTTGAAAATGTAGAAAACATCCAAAATATTTAAGTAATTGGTATTCTTATTAACAGCACGATTAATCGCGATTAATTTTTTTAAAATCATGATTCATTTTTTTTAATCACTTGACAGCCTTAATTAAAAGGTTACCAGAATTTTTTAACATGGGCAGAACCAATGTCCTTTTCCCTACTAGCCTTATTCCCTCAAGTGGCTGGGCCAGTTTGGCTGAAGTTCTCCAAAATAAATGCAGTCTTAGGCAGACACTCAGCATGGAAAATTTGAGCCCAAATGGTTAAAGTCTGGCACAAATATAAGATTCTGTTTTCAGTTGCTTTAACAAGAATTGTTAAGCAACAGTGCTACAAGGCCTGCCTATGAAATATAGATATATATTAACTAAGGGCTTGTCTACACTGGCAATTTACAGCACTGCAAATTTCTCGCTCAGGGGTGTGAAAAAATACCCCCCTGAGCGCAGCAAGTTTCAGTGCTGTAAAGTGCCAGTGTAAACAGTGCCCCAGCACTGGGAGCCGCACTCCCAGCACTGGTAGCTATGCCCCTCGTGGAGGTGGGTTTTTTAGAGCACTGGGAGAGCTCTCTCCCAGCGCTGCGCCTCGAACACACAAGGCATGTTAAAGCGCTGCCGCAGCTGTTTCTCCCTTATAACATCTGGCATATTGTACTGTGTTAAATGCCAGGGCTGCTTGTTGAAGGCAATATTGGAATTATAAACAATGTTGATATTTGTACATAAAAATAATGAAAGTAATAAAAATAATTATTAAATGACACTTGGATATGTCTCATAATACATAATTTGTGAACTTTGACTGTTATCCACATACCATATCTGAGCTGAGAGAAATGGCTTGATCTTGCAAACCTCATGAGTAGTCTTGCTTCATGCATAAGCAATGCCTGCTTACTTGAGTAAGGATTTGCAGAATCAAGTCCTTAGGATGTAAACTTGGAGACAATTTTATCACATTGTACAAGTACAGCATTTAATAAAAAATAATCTTTCCATGGTTATTTTTATTCCATTTCAGCAGCATATATAATAGGACTTTACACAGGTACATTAAATTACTCAATTGTGTTTAACAAAAAATAATCCTCTGTTGAAAACAGAGCACTGCAATTATGATTCATTAAAATATTGTTAGATTTATAAACATGATACTATTTCTCCTTTCCGGCCCTGATTCAAGAAGATATCCTTATTCAAGACAGCACTTAAACATGTACTCAAAGTTAAGCATTTCCTTACATGCTGTACTGAACAGGGCATGGACTTAAGCACATTTAAGTGCTTTCCTGAATCAGAAATGGCTATATGCATTTATTGGCACTGCTCCTCCTGCTATATTCCCTCCCTCTGCAGTGCAGCCAGCCCCACAAGTTGTCCTTTTGCTTTATTGGTTTATCAGTCATAAGTTGCTCCTAAGGGCAGAGACCTCATCTTCCAATTGTCAATTTGTATATTTCTACTACTGGAAAGGGTGTGTATCTCTATGATGCTATATCAATAATAAATAGCTGGAGCTGAGCTCTGGTAAAGTTTGATTGCAGTGATTCCAAACCCTAATGGTATAGCAATTTTAATTACAAAAAGCTATGTTACAGCTAGGTTTTAGTTGCACAAAAATAGGCAATAATTTCTTAGTTGAGTTTCTCTTTGCAATCTTAAATCTGCCCCTTTTGTGAATATGTGATTAAAAGATCCTACTGTAATATATCATGTACAATCTGCAAAATTTTACTCACACTGGGGTGAGGGTTTTTTGTTGTTTTTTTTAATTGTTACTGGTATAAAAATATTATTCATGTTGTCACTTATCAACCATCATTGTAAAGGGCACCGTGAAGGCAAAAACAAGCTCTGGAGAGGGAGAAGCCAGAAATCCAAAAGGCTTTGAAACAAAAAGCAAGTGGGGGAGGTTTATCTTTTTAAAACTAAGTGCAATGTTAGCCTGACATTAATGGTAGGAGCTCCAGTTTTAAGAGGGACAGAAAGATGTTTTTTCTATGCAAAATGTTCATCCTCTTCAGATTCTTTTTCAAGCAACAGCAAATTATACTCTGGCGCATTCATGTCCCGAGGCTCACCAAGCCTGGTTGGTACAAGTCCAGGAGGATCAGAAGTCACATTTATCAGTATCTCTGCTCCCCATCACTCTGCCAGTCCGGGCAAAATTTAGAGTTAGGGCTCAATCCTCCAAGAAGCTGAGCACTGTCAATTCCCATATACTTTAGCAGGAGTTGAGGATACTTAAAACCTTGCATGGGTGCTCAGAATCCTACAGGATCAAACCCTAAGAGGTAGTCCTGAGTCCTTTAAGTCACAAGGCTCCTAAGGGTCATCCTGTTTGCTTCTCCTCAGCCATGTAAGGTGCATGCTCAGAAATATGACAGGGCTCCATATTCAAGTCAGACAGCTGGAGATCAAACAACTTTGATTTATTTAAAGAACTATTTGCTATGTCCCGCTAATGCCTAATACATCTTAAATCTAGCAACATCTACTTTGCTTCTAGCATCCAGTTACAAAAACTGCTCCTTCTCATAGGTATGCTGGATTTCTAAAGAGCCTTTATTTGTGATGACATGAAAACCAGGATATCTGTTATGAGGTCTGGCCTTCATTTAGCCTCTGGTAAGGTTTGATTCGATTGTTACAGTACCCCTCCCCTACTTTACTGAGGTGGACAACCATTAATTAAAATTCACAAAACAATTAATCACAGCTCTATAAAGCTGTTGTGTCTCTGCCTGTCACAATCTCTGTATCAGATTCAATTTGTGCAGTCAGGTTCAAAGAATGGTCACATGAAAGGTCACAATTTGATAAAAACCTAACAATGTTTTCACTACCACATAAAGAGAGAGAGAGAGAGAAGCAGCACATCGTACATCTGTTCTAATTAATTAGAACAAACCTTCTCATTGAGTCACTAAGTCGTTTGTAGCTGTCACTGTGCACTATCAGCTACTTCCCAGGCATTTCCTTCATTGTTTTCATATTACCATCAGGAGACAAATACTTCCGTCATGCACTGGGATAGAAGAAAAAAGATGTGCCCAGTTAATGGGCCATGAGAATAATGATATGGGATTCAGTGAGGAAGCAGATTATTCCAAGCTACAGGGGCCTGAATGATGGAACAACATTCTGCAAAAGTGAGAAATCTTGATTTGTATTAACTCACTTAGACTTGCATTAAAAATACAGAGGCTGATTCACTTTCACCAGTGGAAATCAAGAATGCTCCTCTGAAGTCAGTAGAGCAACACAGATTAAAATCAGTGAGAACAGAATCAGGCCCAAAGGCCTGCCCTTTACATCAACAAATACATCACTCAAATGCCTTGGTAACCTATTCTCAGATTTTTTTAAAGCACTGGCTGATCGACAAACTCCTGATTCACTGGTTATCTGCCTATTCTTCTTATCGGAGGAAAAATCAGGAATCTGAATTTTATAACACCTCTCAAGTGAAAGACATGCTAATAAAATACATCAACAATATATAAAAACTGATAAGATTAATGCTTTTTCTGATTATTTGTCATAGTATACAAGTTTTCGTTCTGCCATTACTGAGAATGTGATGACATCACAAAAACAGAATGTTGCACTTTCCCAATTACAATCAACTTTCAACATATTCTTGATATCCACTACACTAGGGTTACCATACGTCCGGTTTTTCCCGGACATGTTCGGCTTTTCGGCAATCAAACCCCCATCCGGGGGGAATTGCCGGCCGGGCACTTCCTCTCCCGCGTCTGCTCTGCTCCTCCCCTGACTCTTCAGCTCTGTTTAAGAGCCGAGCTGCCTGACCGCTATGGGCTTCAGGCAGCCCCCTTGCCTCCGGACCCCAGCCACCGGCGGGAACTTCCCCTCCCAGGCTCCGGCGGCGCGGGGTCCGGAGCCATGGGGGCTGCCCGAAGCCGGTAGCGCTCGGGCAGCTCGGCTCTTAAACAGAGCCGAAGAGTCAGGGGAGGAGCAGCTGCCG
>NC_048303.1:87266312-87368555 GCF_013100865.1 Trachemys scripta elegans | reverse complement strand
GGAGCCCGGGAGGGGAAGTGCCCGGCCGGGGGCGCAGGGTCCGGAGGTATAGGGGCTGCCCGAAGCCCAAGCGCTACCGGCTTCATGGTTTGCCGGGCAGCCTCCAGACTCTGCGCCCCCGGCTGGGCGCTTCCCCTCCCGGGCTCCAGCTGTGCTGGGGAAGCGCCGGCCAGGGGCACAGGGTCTGGGGGCTGCCCGGCAAACAGTGAAGCCGGTTGCGGTCAGGCAGCCCTTTTCCCGTGGCTGGGAGTGGGAGGGAGGAGGGGGCGGAGTCGGGGCAGGGTGGGGGCGGGGAAGGGGGGGAGTTGGGCAGGGCTGGGGTGGGAAATGGGCGGAACCAGGGCCCCATGGAGGGTCCTCTTTTTTTATTTGTTAAATATGGTAACCCTAACTACATGCAACAAAAGTAAGGACTTGTTTTCTTGACCTTAACCTCCACTTGTGCACATACACACTCCTGTGCATTTATTTTTCCAGCACTGGAACTTGAATAGATTAGGTTAGATCAGACAGACAAACATGCCAGTGACGTGTTTCAAGAATTTGTGTGCACATGTGATGGAATTTATCAGCTCTGTGTCCAGGCATTAGTGTTGAGAAAATGCATGCACGCATTGTGTGTACGCGCACACAAGATTGCACATGTATAAATGGAGGCCAAGCTGAGGTCCCTGTGGAAGTCAGGGCCTAAAACTAATGTAAAACAATTTTGGTAAACAAGTTTATAGAAGAATGTTTGAGTACAAGATGCATTGAATTAATACATCCTCCTTCCCTCATAATTTTTCTGCAATCTGTTTCAGGGAGTAGTCCATTCTTGCACAAGAGTTTTGACCAAATTCTTTTCTCTAACACACACACTGTCAATGAAATCAATGACAGTTCTGTGCCTTTGGGAATCTATTTGGAAGAGAGGTTTTAAAGACACATCGTTTGGAAGAGAGGTTTTAAAATCAAAACAATATTTATTGAAAAAGAGAGAATGTTTTTGGCTTCTCTTTGGAAATTGTTTTAGTTTAAAAGTTTAACGTGGCTCTAGAATGCTTCACTCATGAGATATTATCTTTATGTCACTTAAGGTATGGTCCTGACAAAAGAGATACAAAACAAACATAGGCTTTGGGAAAGGAAAAAAGGCAGGGAAACAGGATAATGCTGGCACAGTTATTGCACTGAGGTGTAACAATTTTTTATTAGATGTCCTGAATGTGCCAGCTACTGCTGAGAGTGTCACTGAGGTTGTGTTCAAGGTGTGTAAAAAAAAAAACAAACAAAAAAAAAACACCACACTTGATAAACTTAAGCTGTTTATCACACAGGCAATATTTAAAGCTTTAACTATATAAAATCTGAAAACTTTCAGTTTCAAAGTTGTTCGGATTTTTGTTGTTTCCATTCCTCACCCCTTTATCGTAAAAGTGATACTGCTGCATAGAAAGAGATAATCTATCTACCCAGCTAAATACAGTAATTATTTAATTAAGAAATACATTCCAAGAGCAAACAGAACTAGTTGAAGTCTTAATTCCTGAATCCTTAAATAACAATCAATCCATCCCTCCTCTGCGTAAACAAACAGTTACAATGAAAGTTACAGAAATACCATGAAAATCACATTCTGTTCAGGTCACTACATTGCCTTTCACTGCAGTTTGTAGAAACAAAGTTTTTTAAAGTTATGAAATTTCACCTGTACACCTCACTGTTACTGGCATGTCATATCGCATCAGCTTGAACAAATTCCTATTAGTGCCTGACAACTTCAAGCATATACAATGCACTGTGGATTATAAATATCATGTAATGCAATCAATCTATTTTTCTTTACTTTTTTCCATGTCATATTCCTCTTCCGCTTCAACAACTGCTCCTTTCTGCTAAGCAGGATGACAAGAGCAGTTGCCTTTATTGCTACTATCCATGTTATTCTTATATGCAATGTTGTTGTAGCTGTGTTGGTCCCAGGATATAACAGAGACAAGGTGTGTGAGGTAATATCTTTCGTTGGACCAACTTCTCTTGCTGTGAGAGACCTGCTTTTGAGCTTACACAGAGCTCTTCTTCAGCTCAAAAATGTTTCTCTCTCACCAACAAAAGTTGGTCCAATAAAATATATTACCTCACCCACCTTGTGTCTGGTTATTCTTAGGCAGTCCTGAAGGGGGTATACTTGCACAAAGCAGGGCTTGTTCTCCATAGAAACAGGGTGCTTCATCTCAGGATCATGTTTAGCTTCTACTAGACTAAGAAGTATTTTAAATTTTGTCTACTCTGGTCCTATCAGATCAGAAAAGAAGGGGGAAAGGGTCCTGAATCTAATCCCCCTCAGCTTTCCAAAAAGGTTATTTGAATACATTTATGCAAAAATCACCATCCTGGCTATTGCTCTGTGTTTGTATGTGCGCGCATATCCAGAAATGCAAAACACACACACAAAATCATAGCATTACAACAAGTGAATAGTTCCAGCTAAAGATGCAAACAAGATGACACTATGTGCAATTTAATACACAATGCAAGTGATCAAGTATCATAAATCTCACTGTAAAAAGCTCTGCGTGGCTACCGAGTTTTCATTTAAAAATCAGATTCTGTAAATCAACAGCAGCAGACCTCATAGTGTAAGCCATGCCCATTTATCAGAGCCATACATTTCATGCTAACTACATACCATGGTAACAGTTGGCAGCACACATGCAGCAGTCAGTTGTGATTTATAGTGGGTTTTGCATTCCTGTTAATATTTTTAAGCTGACACTGCATTGTGAAATAATGCACCTTTGACAGCATGTATGTATAGAATGCGTGTGGGAGAGAACCGTCACTTTATGTATATTTAGGGCCCTTCATTTTCGGTTTTTACTGAAAACCTCTGAAAAATTCCCATGTTTTGAAAAACACAGTATTTTTCTAATTTCTACCCAGATTTTGTACCTGCCTGAACTTCCCAGACCGGGTGCCATGGCCACTCTTAGATTCCCTGCTGACCTCCTCAGCATGCCGTGCCGGGGAGAGTAAATGCTGGTTGGTGGCTTCAGCTGTCCAGTGGAGGAGCAAAACAGGCAGAGAGACTGCTGAGACCACCAAACACTGCAGTGACAGGCTGCAGGGAGAGGAAGGCTGTACCTATAAGTACTGCCCCCCTCCTGGCCCCAGGCTTACCCCTGTCCAGCACCCCTTTCTCCTCTGCCCACTGCCACTGTATCAGGCACCCCTTTGCTCCCACTGGGTGCCCCCATGAATTCCAGGAGCCTCCTCCCCAACACACGTGCTGCCACCATGAGTACTGGACATGCCCCTTTTCCCCTGCTCCCCATCCCCTTGATAGCCACTGCGAGCAGCTGGGTCCAGAGATCTGTCACTGCCTGGAGAGGAAGCCCAGGGCACAGAACCCCCTCCTGCTCCCAGGATGGGAACAGTGAAGGGGATGGAGCTGAGGAGCACCGAGACACACTGGAAAAACTGCTGCAAGCCTATGCCCTCAGGCTTTTGGAATTCACACTGAAGACCCTTATATCAAGTGTAACTGCACAAGTCACCAACCATGAATTGGTTTAGTTTTAAACGCAGTTTTATTTTTGTAGTGGGAATTAGATACACACAAACTTTTACTGTTCTCTATTTGTTGTTTTTGTTCTGTCCTCCCATCCCCAATATTAAACCTAATATTCACCTAGAAAACTGCTAAGTTAATTTTCTGCACTTATTTTCATCCATTTTTTAATTTTTGAAATAACTATCAACACATTCCTCAGAATTTAAAAAGAAATAACCAGAAACCAAAAAGCTTATGCATACTGTGTAGAAACAGACACACAATAATTTACCACTGCCTCTTTCACAAGCAGCACTTTAAATTACCTGAATTCATTTTGATGTATTTCAGCAATTTTCTTTTCCAGCTTCTGTGATTGTTTGGGAAAAATCTTGAAGTCGCTAATGTAATTGTCTGGGTGTTCATCAGGATCATAATCACCGAGCTCAGCTGGACAGGTTAAAAAACAAAACAAAGCAGCAGAATGAGTTGAATTAAAGAGTAAGTTAATGATGGAAAACAGAGACAGTGAATGCATGTGTCCTCCTGTAGATCAACCTTCATGTCATTCAGAAAGTTGCCAAATTTAATAAGAGTTCAATAAACTGTATTTCCAAAGGAAAGCAAACTTGTTGCATTCATAATTAAACTAAGGCTACAAAATATCTGGAGAGATTCATTCTAGTCTTTGAGAAATGTGCATTACTACTAGGGCATCACAAACTCCTCCCCATCCAATAAATTAATTTTAAAGTACAGTTTGCAGTTTATTGATTATAAAAGGTAATTGAAAATCATTATTTGGTGATAACATGCTCTGAAAAATATATATAGTTAAAACAAACATCTTCCCTTCATCACTTTGTTGACAAGCAATTTCATTAAACAGACCAAAACACTCTGAACTAGATTCTCCTCTCACCTATTCCAGTGTAACAACACTGAAATAAATCAGTTTAATCCTGCCCTAGTACAAGCACAAAAGCTGTGCTCACTAACATTAGTGAATTTGCACCAGTTTATGCCAACGGTGAATTTGGCCAACTGACTTCGATGGGAGCTGTTGAGTGTTCAGCTCTTTAGAAAATCAGGCCACTTATTTAAGTGCCTAAATATGGATTTAGAAGCCTAGTATTAGGCACATATTTTTAGCCTTGTTGGCCTTTGCTATCAAGCTCTGGACCTCATTCTGGCTTTGGATATACTATACGTGAGGGACAATGCTCCCTAATGCAGCAAAAGCTGCATGTACTAATCTGGAGGCAGAATATACAGCCTCTTTTTCCAAACCTTTATATACTCCTGCTGATCTTGCTAATAGGGTTGCCAACCCTCCCGGTTGGCCGGGAATCTCCTGGTATTGGGCTCTATCTCCCAGAGGCTATTGAAGCCAAAATGGGAGATTTTAGGCCGCTAAAAGTACGGCAGCACAGCGGGGCTAAGACAGTCTCCCTACCTGCCCTGGCTCCGCGCCACTCCTGGAAGTGTCAACATGTCCGGTAGTGGCTCCTAGGAGGAGGTGGAGCCAGGGGTCTCTGTTCGTGGCCCCCGCCCCGAGCGCCGACTCTGCAGTTCCCATTGGCCGGGAACGGGGAACCGTGGCCAATGGGAGCTCTGGGGGTGGTGCTTGCAAGCAGAGGCAGCACAAAGAGCCATCTGGGAGACTAAGAGTTGCTGCCAGACATTTCGCCACTTCCAGGAGCCACTAGAGGTAAATGCCGCCCGGTCGGAGCCTGTACTTGGAACCTCCTCCCACACCCTAACCACCTACCCCCTCCCACACCCAAACTCCCTCCCACAGCCCCCACCCTCTGCCGCACCCCAACTCCCTTCCCCGGCCCTGAGACCCCTCCCACACCCAAACTCCCTCCCAGAGCCCGCACCCCGAACCCCTTCCTGCATCCCAACCTCCTGCCCCAGCCCTGAGCCCCCTCCCACACCCAAACTCCCTGCCCCAGGCTCAGCCCAGAGCCCCCTCCCACACTCTGAACCCCTCAGCCCCACCGCCCAGCCCAGAGCCCGCACCCCATCCCTGTCCCAGCCCAGTGAAAGTGAGTGAGGGTGGGGGACAGCGAGTGATGGGGGGCTGGAGTAAGCAGGGGCAGGGCCTTGGAGAAGAGGCATGGCAGAGGAGTGGCCTTGGGGAAGGGGCGGAGCAAGGGTGTTTGGGTTTGTGCAATTACACAGTTGGCAACCCTATATGCTAATCACTTAGAAATTATTGTGAAGGACATTATTAAAAACCCTAAGACAAGTAGTAAACAAAATTGTAAATAAATTGAGTTATTTACTAGGAACAACATAAAGGATAAGAGAAAGAAGTGTCACTTCTAAAAATATTACCAAGATTTTAAAAAGATTATTTCAAAAGAGAAATCAACTGAGCTCTTTTTCCTCATACACTATTTCACCACTCATTCATGTGGGCAAAAAATTGGCATTTACAACACAGTACTACCCCTCTTTTTATATAGGCCTATCCCCTTCCTGGTGTTTGGCAACTTCCTGGCATATGCAACAGGCACTAGGGCAAATGTAATTATCAGAGTTCCCCAATCTGATGGTAGAATTTGGTGATGTACTTCCAACACATCACTGCTGCCAAATTACTACAGCACAATGTATGCCTACATATCGGGTATCTGTGCACACAAATTTCCAGATAGACATCTAACTAGCAATCTGTATGTGCAATCATACAATTGCCTGCACCGATATAAGGATCCAGTTACGTAACCAAGTTTTGCATGTGCACCTCCGGTTTCAAAATCTGGCCCTAAAAGTCAGGTCAGTACAGAACAGCCAGGGAGAACCTATTCTAGCATTTTTAAGTTGGTGTCAGGAATTTCCAGCATCTCCAATATTTCTGGAATGTCATTGTCATACTCTATTCCCCTCATGCCCATTCCTCAGTTAACACAGACACAAACAGGCTACATCTTATAGTGCTCATTAGCTTTTCTAAAACTGACTTAGTATAGCCTTTGATTGGCCACCAAGGAGTAAAGGAAATGAGGATGGTACTCCAATCACCTAGAGACTGAGACCCCATCACCATGGTAATCTACTTGTCTCCCTCTTCCCTGGGGTCCCACTATCATTCAGATCTCCTTTGTTTCAAGTTGGAAAAATGCAATCTGAACCACTGCCCTTGAATCAATTAACTTTTATCTTTTGTTTCATTCATATGGAATTGAATATGTTTATATTCAAAAATATCAAGGAACAGAACCTTGATTTCTTTTATAGCTAGAGCTGAGTACCATACATAAAGTACTGTATATTCTCATATAAAAACCTAACAGGATTAGTTTGTTTTTTTCAATGTCCTAATTTGTTGCTGGTTTCTTACACTTCTGAACCTCTTTCATTTTTGAAGCACATGTCAAAGTTTAGAGAGAGAGTGACATAAGGACAAATGGCTTACTGTTTTTTATATCTGATTCTGAAATACACTTCTAAACCCTTTGCTGTTTATATTGAATACCACTCTCAAGGTGCTAAAATAATTCACAGTGTGCTGTGGGTTGTACTTACCTTGGACAATACAGGCACCCAGGTAGGCAGCATCAGAAAAAGAGCACAGCAAACGACCATGGAAAATGTCCCTTTTTATTTGTAGATACAAAAGATATCTGCAATATATTTTAAAAAAAGCACTTTAGAGTAAGAGTGAGGTGGCCCCGTTGTGAGAGCTTTTCATGTTGTATTCACTTTATCACCAAGACCATCATTGTGGTCAACTATTCTGGGTCTTTCACTTGCTGCATGAAAGGCAGTGAAGAGGAATGGGAAGGAAGGTCTGACCTGTAAAAAACACTAGACTACTGACAAGAAGAGAGCTGTTGATTTCCCTCTGGAAAAATATAATTAGGAAAACAAGAGTGACAGTACTTTACTGAGAGAATGACGAAGAGCACAATATAAAGTGAACCCTATTGTAAATTTAATGTCAAAAATCTATGTTAGCTCAGAGAAAAGGTGTTTGTGGGTATGTCATCCCCTTTCAGAATGTTCATCTGAGCAAACTCAAACTTCTGAAAACCAGGAAATGAAGTGTAAAAGTTGCCCGTGCAATCTTAACTCTTCCCTTTTTCAGCAATGCCCCAATATGCCCAGTTTATTAAAAATACCTTTATTCTGGCAACCCCACAGTTACTGAAATATACATGCTCTTCGCCTCCTTTTACAAGCCATTCACTTTCACCCATAGGATTCTAACTAACACTATTTAAAGTACAAAGTGGGGAGAGGGAGATTCTGGTGAACATGGCACGGGCAATGTCTGGTAGGTCACTGCCTCTTAAGTCACTAGTTAGACTCTGCAAAGTGAGCAGAACATGATGCCAATGCAGGCCACCTCTCTCTACCCAAATCAGACTGTAATCAACAATCCCTATGTCCTCGTTTACTCCTTGCTCTCCCACAAACTACTGCAACCTCATGATCCAGGAATCACGCAGTATCCAAACACTGGCAATCCTGGCAGCACACACATTTATCTTCCGTCAGCGGTCAAGGTACTTTGCTGTCAATTCCAAATCTCCACACTGTGCATCTCGGGAAACACCACATTACTTCCTGATCTTGGGGCAGATTAGCCACTTGGGTCCACTTCCAAGACAAGTAAAATACAGATTTTCTCAAACCACCAATCCATGGTTTTTCTACCACACATCCTCATGTCCCACCCACTCCACAGCCAGAACTCCTCTCCCTGTTCCTGTCCCCACCCCGTCCTCATCACCTGATACAATATTGGTCTCCAGCTCCTCTCCACCCAATGTAACAAAAATTGTCATTAGACCACCTGACTATTCTGCTGTGTTCACAGTAAACCTCCCTATAAAATAAATATATTATAACAGACACCACTTGTAGCAAGCATCATGAATTATTAGATCGTCACTGCACAAGGTTACAAAAGTTCCAACTAGAAACATCAGTGTCAGGGTAATCACAAGGGGAAATGGCATTGGCACATTCCCTCAAACTACCCAGGTAACCAAAAAGCAGCTGCCTAAAAAAAATTTTTTTTTTTATTGGGGCAAGCACAATTACAATCCTTCCCCACTACACATCTAAGCAAGTAAACATGTTCTCGAATACTGATCTCAGTTTTGATCCCCCAGGGATTTAGTGAATTCCAAGCACTACCTTGGGTAACGCTTGACAGATTGAGACCATTTTGACCCATATTATTTCAGTAGTTTGATCTCTAGCGCTGCACAAAAATCCCCACCTAGAAACTTTTTGAAAAATGACTTTTTTTCAGGGCTCCACAACCCCTACCTCAAATAACTCAATGTTTGGCTTACTAACCTTATCCTCCAACCTCCTGAGGCACACCAAATTTAAAAGGAATCTGACTAAGCATCTATGTTTTAGAGGACTTGGAAAAGTTGACTGTGACGGGTTAGATTACCCTTCTGGTTGCCACCTGATGTACTGGGATTTCACTGAGCTTGCCTGCTCCACTAGCCTGAGCTCCCTCTCCTGTTTTGCTGAATTATGCTCTCTGGCCTCTGGCAGCACACACACACAGGTAGGAACACAGCAGCTGTAGAATCACACAGCATCTGCAAACTGTTCTCTCTGGGAAAACTCAGCTAGGAAATCACCCAGCACTCAAGTGCTTCCCTCTGGAAAGTACATCCAAAATAATATTGTCTTGCTCTATAGATAAATTCATACAATGTAAGTTCATAAATTTGCTCCCTCCCTCAATGTGGAGGAAGATACACACAACTTCTTGCCCGCCCCCCCAAGTTAGTAATTGCACAAACTGGGTTTATTAATAAACAAAAAAGTTTATTAACTATAAAAGGCAGATTTTAAGTGATTATAAGGATAGCAAACAGAACAAAGCAGATTACACCAAGTAAATAAAACAAAACATGCATACTAAACGTAAGATCTTAAAGAGACTGGCTTCAAGAAGTAATTTCTCACACTAAATGTTGTTTTGGGCTGGAGGCAGAGTTTCTGTAGCTTAGAGTTCGGTTATTTCTCTTTACAGACTAGACTCCTCTGCCTCAGTTGGGACTCAGCCCTTACCTTTCTCACTGGTCAATTCTTTTGTCTCTTCAGGTACATTCAGCAGTCTTTCTTCTTGGGCAGGAAGGCAATGGAGAAGAGTCCTGTTTGCCCTATTCCCCAGCCTTAAATAAGATTTACATAAGGCGGGAATCTTTTGTTTCCCAGAGATGACTTCCCCCTCCTTTTAGTGGTAAATTACTAGAAGTCCAAGATGGTGTTTAGTAGCAGGTGACAGGAGCACCTGACCCAGTAGTGTCACAGCTATGTCCCAGGATGCCTCTCAGGAAGGAGAGAGATTAGTATCTTTAAAGTCTTATTATTTCTTCCTAATGGCCCACCAAAGCTGATGGCCTGTTGTCTGGTGGGTGTCTCCCAAATACACCCCCAGTTGTAATTGTTACATAGTCAATATTTCTAACTTTAGATACAGAAATGATACATGCATACAAATTGGATAATCATATTCAGTAAATCATAACCTTTCCAACGATACCTTACAAGACCCATCTTACATAAAATATATCTTAGGCCATATTCATATCATAAGCATATTTCTATGAAGCATATGGGGTGTAATGTCACACTGACCTTTAAACAGAAGTTGTGATGCAACCTTAACAGCACCACTATACTATACACTGGTTAGAATACTCACTTGTTATCTGAAACGCCAAAATAAATTGTTGGTTTGTGAGGACCAACCCATTCATTTAAACACTGGCTGCATTATGGAATCTCTCTCTCATAATACTACAGATAGTAGAAACAACATCCGTGATGAACACACTGGCGCCTGCTGAAATTCTCTCCTTTAGCTCTACAGAATCTGAGACAAACTTCCAAGCAAAGCTGAGAGGCCTTGGGGCAGAAGTGGGCAATGGGGCACAGGACACCTGATTGTGGGAGTTTCCCCACCCCCCTCAGAGCTGCTCACATTAGAACAGAACTGATGAAAAGGACACAGTCACCTTCTGTTGGCTACACCTCAGATCACCACTGAACACCAGAAGCAAGAAGAGAGGCATTGTTTTAGGGACATTTCTCTAAGGGACAGGAACTCAAGTTCAGTACCACCAGCAGCAACAGATCGTCTTGGAGCTCAGCTGAGCTCCTTGCAGCTCCATTTGAGCACAGCTGCAGGAAGCTAATCAGCCAGGAGGGATTTTTGGAAGGTCTATGTACTACTGGAATCCTTCAAGACTTGCATTGACTATGCTTGGTCCACTCCCACCTTCACCTGCATGGGCAGCTTATGAAATTGGACCTCCTGGGCCCCTAAGGCAGCATTGTCAACAGACATCCTGGCAGAGGTCTCTGTTTACATGTCTAGGTTATCCGGCTATGTATTTACCCCATATAACCTGTGCCAAGCAGTCTTGCCTGTAAATCTGTAATGAACTCTAGAATGGAGCATGACTCAAAGGTGTTAAGTCTTCCACCAGAATGCAGCCTCCTTTCCCCAGAACACAGACTATTGCTAAATATTAAATCAACAGAACATTATATCCTTCTTCAAGCAAATAAAAAGGTCACTTTTCAAGAAGTCCCTTTGGTGTCTTACAGTGTTGGATGTTTCCGTAGGAATCGTGTCCCTGAGAGGCTTCATTTACTCTCGCACTGCTCTCTACTATTTATTTTTGTCTGTCTCACTGATGTAATCTTTGTCAAGTCACAGCTCACTAATCCATTTTAAACTTGACGCTACTGGAGCACAGGTGGTTCCCATGAGAAAAAAAATGTGTTCCATCTTAGTGAATTGAAGGCCTTGGTGAAACGAAAAATCCGTAATCTGCAATGACAATATGCTAAAAGAGGTTGCGGTAGAACCACATCGGGGCAAACCAGCAGTATCGAAGCTTGTATCTTTTAATCATCCTCTCCAGTATGTAAATCAGTCTGCACAGGCCTGGCAATAACCTCAACTCTGGGAACAAACTTGGGAAAGCGTGTTCACCGTCTAGTGAGTAACAAAACAAATCCTAAGAAAAGGCAGCTCATGGGTTCATCACAGCACTTGCTAGCCAATTCTGAGGCAAACAGATCTGCTCTTACACTGCAGGTTCATGGTTTCTGAGTCTGAAGGTGGGGTAAAGTGTGAGAGAATACTGGAACCAGCAAATGGTGAGCAGAACTTTGGAGAAGCGACATTAATCATTTAGTCCTGGCCTGCACTAGGCATACTTCTGATTGAGAACAAAAGGTACACACACTTTCCGAATACAGCACAGGAACAGAGATAAATAAAACAACCATCTTCTCTTGTAGTATCAACTGCAGTTGACACACTAACAGCAGTTGATCCCATTAAATTACATTAAAATTACATTACTGCACACAATGGTCTATAATATGTGCTATACACAGAAATCATCCAAAACCGCAAATTCCTTAGCCAACCACTTACACCTAATAGTGTCCTGTAGCATTTCTCAGGCAAACAACAAAGAAATGGTAGAAGTGATATGTTTAAGAAAGTTAATATACACTGGATTATTTAGGGTTGACTTAGAATTGTATTAATGGAAGCAAATGTTATTAAAATAGCAACGTTTTGGCTAATTACATCACTTTTAATGCAAATGGGAAGAGGGAAAAGGCTTGCACAGTAAAGAAAAGAAAAACACATTATTTTCTGCCTGTACTGCTCCATTATGGGGCGCAAAACACTGACTGTCTAGGCTCTTCCATGTTGTTAGGCACCCTTGTCCAGAAAAACAACCCCAAACACCTACATGTACCTGTATTAGTACCCAAAAACCCGACCTACACATGAGTGAACTATCTTGCCATAGCAGTGACAACATGCTGCACCTAGTGAATAAGATGTTGCTGGGCCACTTTAGGTCAACAGCAGCAGCATTTCTAGGCCAGCTGGAAAGTTAACCCCATTTTTCATATGCATTCCTGTAGATCTACATAGAGGGAAAGGGAGTGGACGAGAGAGTGCAGTATGTCTAAGCAAACAGTCTGGGCAATTTTAATCTCACAAACAGCACTATCTTTATTATACTTGATTGTCTACAACAAATTTAAACAAGAGAAACAAAAACATGTGTATGCTCTCTACTTTCCCAAAATAAAATCCAGACAGACAGCTTTAAAATCATGTAATTCATTTAGGTCTTAAGTGTGGAAGACTGTGGTCAGTAACTCCAATGAACTCTGTATTCAAAGATTTCCTGTTATAAAATTATAGCTGTATTGCCACCATTAATCAACAACTCTGGTCTCTAGTCCTATAAGGTTGGGGGGGGTGGGGGCGGGGGAGAGAGAAACTTCAGAGCATCCGTGACAGCAAATGTCTGATTTTCTGTTAACATTACCAAAAACAAGTAATGAATGAACTGTACAATAAAACAAAACCCTTATTTTATGAATTAATTGAGTATTGAGGAGTTCATAAAATTGAACATTTCAAAATTACAATAGGTATGGTGCATAAATTGCAGTATGATGCACTTCATCTCTTTCTTCTTGTCTTTTAAACTACTGCAAATGCAATGCACTGAAAGCATCGAAATACGAAGAGATGTCAACTTGTTCTTATCGCTGTTATGATGAGATTTTTTTTCCAAGTCAAGAAAAATGGTTCATATGACTGGCTGCTCATAAGATTGGTGTTCATAAAATTGAGGTTCTACTATACCCCCATTTTATTACTATAACCCTAGTTGCAATATAAAGTACTAATATTAATTGTAATCTTTTCTGGCACCAAATTAAGTCATTACCATGATTCCTATAAACATAACAAGATGTAGGAGAAGCAGTGGGGATGGGGTGTTTGTCTGCTTGTTGCTTTTTTGGTGATTTGTTTGGTTTGGCTGGTTGGTTGGTTTGGTTTTTTGCTTTTTCTGTAGTAAAACAATGTTGTTAATTTAGTTTATAACGATCCTAAAAGAAAACACAGTAAATATTTGAAAATTTCTGAAAGGGCAAAAGTTGTATATAAACAAACACAAAATAAGTATCTCTAACAACTAGTGTGTGTCTATTTCTTTCTGTTTCATTTAAGTCATGTGAGTTGTTGGCCCTAAAATGAGCTGCTTTAAAATATAACTTTTATTGAAGTGCCTAATGAGTAAAAGCTTTTCTCAAGCCACTTTACAGAATGTACACTGCCTCAGAAGCAAAAATAATTACTGGATGGGGTGTGCAGAATACAAGATCACAAGAATATACAATTGATATTAATCAAATCTAGCATTTGCATCTCAAGATCTGCACAAACATATGCTACTGTTCTATTCCTCGTATACTGATATGACCCTCTTCCAATAATAAAAAAATAAAAACAGTATTTTTCCTGATGTTTACATTACAGATACCAAAGTAACAAGAAGCAACATCTAGAGTCAGTAGCACAGTCTGCTGTTTCTCTCTACTAACAGATTTCCCCTAATCCCAGTCTGTCCAAACATCTATCTCTACGTACCGTGTGTTACAGTTCCCATGAATAGAAAGCTTTTAGATTCCTATTAAAAATTTGTGGGTTTGATATCTTGAAAGCCAGATTGTAATTGCCCCCCCTCTATGTTTTCTATCTGAATGTTGAGTAAGTACATTATTTTGTCTGATACAGAGTTGGTAAAAAAAATTGCCAAAAACTTATTTTGTAAGCCATTTGAAAAATAGCAAAAAAAAGTTTTGAAATTTTGAAAAACAATCTTTGCAAAAAATTTCTAAAAATTTCCACCAGTTTTATTTTCATAACACATCTTCCCTTTTCTTCACATCTGCACGCAAAACCAAATCAATTTCTTTTTTTTGGAACATCAACAAAAAATAAACATTCGCATTAGGGTTTTTTTTTAATCTAAAAGTAGTTAATTTTTTTTCTAGTACTGGGTATACCCCTAACCTGAACACATGTCATAATTTTGCAGATCTCTAAATCTCCCCATTGTAGGAGAGAGACTAATTAATCTAAATGTTTGCTTTTTAATGCAGAGATGTGTTTCTTTTAATTGAAGCAAACAACGAATACCATGCTTTATCATCAATTTTCGAATGAATGATCATTTCTACTAAATTTCATTGAACTTTTAGGATTCAGAAATAAACCAGCAGTCATCACAATACTCACAGTTACCATGATTAGTCATAAAAATAGTTATTGGGGTCCAGCCTACAGAGACTTGAGGGAATAGGGCCTGTCTGCCTCCCAGCTCCCTCTATGAACCCTCATGGCATCCTTGGACCTTAGTCTGGGGGCTCACAAGCATTTTGTGCCCCCTATTCCTCACCTGCCCCAAAGCAAGTGAGGTGGGTGTGGATAGAACCTTGGCTCAGGCCCACCCCCCAAAGCACCAGCCAACTTAGCTGAGCTACTGTGGGGTGGAGCGTTACTACCCTTCAGAGCAAAGGGGAGCAGGACAGGAATCATACCTCAGAGCTATGATTCTCTTTGTGTTGGACTTTGAACACAGCTATGCACCACCTCTTACACAGAGTAGATCACATCAGGGCAATCTAGCCATTTGTGTGTAATTTGAGTAGCTCTACTTTTAACTATTTATATCAGCAGCAGCATTTTAAATTCTCAGTAGGCAGTTCTATTTGTCTCCCCCACCCCCTCAGATTTAGAGGAATTGGCTTACTTTAGTCCAACTTTTGAAGCTCTCTCTTAGTAATCCCAGTATAGAACTCCTTTTTTGTCTTCACTGATGTTTTACTCAACCTCACAAAATTGCTGGATTCCTTTGACTGCAAGATCCCATTCTTGAAATCAGGATTGGTTCACAGATTCAAAAATTACAAGGCCAAAAGGGATCACTGTGATCATCTAGTCTGACCTCTTGTACAGGCCATAGAACTCCCTCAAAATAATTCCTAGAGCATAGCTTTTAAAGA
The DNA here is from genome assembly GCF_013100865.1 of Trachemys scripta elegans. NCBI lineage: Eukaryota > Metazoa > Chordata > Testudines > Emydidae > Trachemys > Trachemys scripta. The sequence continues at coordinate 87,353,128 of NC_048303.1, read as the reverse complement.
AAAACATCCAATCCTGGGTTTAAAATTGTCACTGATGGAGAATCCACCACACACTTGGAAAATTGTTCCAGTGGCTAATTACACTCTGTTAAAAATTTACATCTTACTGCCAGTCTGAATTTGTCTAGCTTCAATTTCCAGCCATTGGATCATGTTATACCTTTCCCTGCTAAATTGAAGAGCCTATTATTAAACATTTGCACCCCAGATAGGTACTTACAGACGGTCATCAAGTCACCCCTTAACCTTTGCTTTGGTAAACTGCATAGCAATATGCTCAAGGAGCTCAATCTATAAGATGTTTTTTAATCTTTCAATCATTCTAGTGGCTGTTCTCTGAACCCTCTACAATTCATCAACATCCTTCTTGAATTGTGAACACCAGAACTGGACACAGTATTCCAGAAACAGTCACACCGGTGCCAAATACAGAGGTAAAATCTTCCTACTCCTACTTGGGATTCCTTTGTTTATGCATCCAAGGAGTGCATAAGCCCTTTTGGCCACAGAGTTGCACTGGGAGCTCATGTTCAAATGATTATCCACCACAACCCTTACATCTTTTTTAGAGTCACTACTTCCCAGGATGGAGTCTTCCATCTTGTAAGTAGGGCCTACGTTCTTTGTTCCTAGATGTACACATTTACATTTAGCTGTATTAAAACTCAGTGCTTGCTTACACCCTGCTTATCAGGCGAACCAGATCGCTCTGTAGTGACCTGCCCTCTTCATTATTTACCACTCTCCTAGTTTGTGTGTCATCTGCAAACTTTAACAGGGATGATTTCATGTTTTCTTCCAGGTCATTAATAAAAATGTTAAATAACATAGGACCAAAACCACACCCGTTTGATGATGATTCTCTGTTTACAATTACATTTTAGATCTACCAGTTAGCCAGCTTTTAATCCATTTAATATACAATGTTAATTTTACATCTTTCTAGTTTTTTTAATCAAAATGCTATGCCGTCCCAAGTGCAATGCCTTACATAAGTCTAAGTATATTACATCAACACTATTATCTTTATCACCCAAACTTCTAGTCTCATAAAAAAAAAAGATATCGTTACTTTGACATGATCTATTTTCCATAAACCCATGTTGATTATCATTAATTATACTACCCTCCCATAATTCTTTATTAATCAAACCCCTTATCAGCTGCTCCATTTTCTTGCCTAGGATCGATGTCAGACTGACAGGCCTATAACATCCTGTTTACCCTTTTTAAATGTTGAAACAACAACATTAGCTTGCTTCTAGTCTCCTGAACTTTCCTGGTATCCCAAGACTTATTGAAAAATCAAAATTAATGGTCCAGTGAGCTCCTCAGCCAGCTCTTTCAAAACTCTTGGATACAAGTTATCCACACCTGCTGATTCAAAAATGGATGCACAACTTTAGTGTCTGCTGTTTTGTATCTTCCTGAGGAACCAGCGGAATGGAAAGAGTGTTATCATATGATACAACCACATCATCTGGTTGCTTTTAACTACCTCCTAGCACAATAGGGCCCTCAACTGGTTGAGGTCTTTGGGAACTAACTCATTATAGATGTTAGATAATAACAACCACCACCATAGGAACATTTCAGCTAAGGGCAAAGCTCACCTATGTGACCACAGAGGGGCTCTTTATTGCCTATACTGCAGTTATTTGGCACACAGAGCCCCCACTGAGATCAGTGGATGCCCAAGTGCAGAATATGTAAGAGACTATCTTCAATGTGGTTGCAGATCACAGAGAAGATTTTCATCTAAACAACCATTTTTCTTCTATTTTAAGCAAAAACATTTTCTAGTAAACCTTATGCTGTTTTGCACCTAATGGATTTTTGTAATTCAGTCTATAAAATAATTCATCTGCTTCTTTAGACTACAGATCACATCTCCCTGTAAAATTTCAAGTAATCTTGTCACAAATATCATACCTGATCCTACAAGTGACTCCCCATGGGTACACCCCACATGAAGTTCACCACAGGACTGGATTCTACATTCACAAAATTGCAGGGAAAAATACAACTGACCACTTCAGCCTTATTTTATATAGATTCTTCGTCCATGCTGTCAAACTCCCAGGGGCAATTTGGGTTTATTGTCCAGAGTGCATGGAATAGTGCATGGTAGTATAAATTTCTAAATCAGCCATGAAGTGAGAAGGGGAGCATGAAAAACAGTGAAAACGCTACAGTCCTCTGCAGATGTCCTGAGGCCAATGGGATCTCCCATATATCAAAATGTGTGAGTATTTGGAGGATCATATCCCCTAATCACTGCAAGCAGCAAAACACCCCGTATCCCCCACAGAAACCTCAAAAGTTGGAACACAGAGTTTCTTGCCCTTACCCAAACTTTTCCTGCTAAAGATGATTTGGCTCTCAGTTTTTCATTGAAAATATGGAAGGCCAGGGGAAAATGGCTGAATATCCAGAAACTACTGTTTATATTGGCCAAGATTTTTGCAAATCTGAGTGCCTAAACTTAGGCTCTTAAATGCAGATTTATGTACCAAATCAACTAGCCTTATTTTTCAAAAGTACTAAAGACGAATCACCAAATACTGACCTGCTGAGTACTACACATGTGTGAAAATCAGACCACTAAATGTTAACCCTTATATGATCTTTACAAAATAAAATGCTAATCTGACAATAACGTTTTTATTTCATCTACTTTGCACAGAAATATTTTATACTGTATTTTTTTACGACAACCAAATGATTCAAGATCTGTTTCTAAAACATGATTTAGAGAATAACACGAAGGTTTGCTGACATAATCCACCTTTAACATTGGTTTGTTTCATTTCCCCTGTAGTGATATTGGTTTCAGTAGCAGATAATCATGGATTATGGCTGATTCAATATTATCTTTTAGACCTTAAAGGGACTTTGGGTGTTCTAATTTTAACAACACAATTATAGACAAGACACACGTCTAGTCTTTTAGTATGACTATGTAGGGATTAAGAGTTAGGAGTGCATGAGGCCCTTGGGTTTGAATTAATGGCACAAAAATGAGTAACGCTTTTTTTAAACCGAAGCAAGAACAATGAAACGAACTGACATTTAAAAAAAAAATAAAAGTTTGTGCCAAAGTAGATCAGAGAAACCTACAGACCTATTTGTCTTGCTACTGTCACAGACCCATTCTTCCCCTGCACAATCCTACATACTTCCATGGAGCAAGCTGATGCACAGCCCATCTCTAGGACAAACAGGGGTTTCTCGAATGCTTCTCTACAAGCTGCTCTGAGCCCCTTGCTTTTTCTCTGCACACAATACAGTTACAGCAGTTTAAACATCCCTAATTTTCAAACTAAATAAATAAAATAAATCACCACTAGTACAGCTGGTTAAAGTGGACATTACTCTCCCCAAAGCAAACTAGATTAGATGTTTATGTAACATGCTGGCTAAATGCATTGTTTCCTTTTCTAGCATCTGGTCTATCAAGAGATTAAAAGCCTCCTTATACTAATAACAAACAGTTGCACCTTTAGCTCCAGTGGTAAATATACTTTGGAGCAGAAGATACTGAATTCTATAGAATAGAAGGGACCTCAGGAGGTCATTTAGTCCAACCCGCTGCTCCAAGCAGGACCAATTCCCCAGACAGATTTTTACCCCACTTCCCTAAATGGCCCCCTCAATGATTGAGCTCACAACCCTGGGTTTAGCAGGCCAACACTCAAACCACTGAGCTATCCCTGATTTTCAGATGTTAAAGTTCGTATTTCCTTACCTCTCTCTTTCCTGGTTTTCAGAGGTCTAAGTGTAGCTGAACTAAATGTTCTGGAAGGGTATAAGGCATCACTGGCCAACCTCTACTTGGCATTAAGAAGTTTTTGTGCAGTTAATTACAATATGTTTATCCCTCAGCCTGTATAGGCACCAGGTTCTCTCAGGCCACTATTTAAAATTTGATTTCTCTGCTATCTAGTCTAATCCTAAAAGTACATAAAATAACCTAATAAGGATTAAATGGAAAAGATCAATATTTTGTTTGTTTTAGTTTGGTTTTGGCTGCAGCTGTTAGCCCTGAGGTCACTTTCTACACTGATTTGCTCTAACACAAGCATTACTTGGCTAAAACCAAACAAATCCCAAGGTATCTTTCACAAGTCAACAGTTGCAGTGGAATTTCCACATGAAAAGTTTCCGACTGGATCTTTCTGCTTCTAGTTGGCAGCTAGGTTTTGAAATAGAGCAAAAAGGCTGCTGAATCCTGAAGCTACCTGGTCCCCCGGTACAAAAAAAACAACAAACTAGCTAAAGGAGTCTAGTGGAGTCTTCTGGAATTGCCATTAAGGACCAGGGGCTGACCTTAAATAATCTAGCATCCAGATCTGTCAACTTCTTAAAGGGAAAATCTGTAATATGTAGGGTCTGACTACCCAGCTACCCCTTCCCACTGCTGTGCTAATTTATTGGTCCCTTAGCACGGTGGTTCTCAGCAAGGGGTACGTGTGCCCCTCGGGATCTTCCAGGGGGTATGTCAACTCATCTAGATATTTGCCTAGTTTTACAACAGGCTACATAAAAAGAACTAGCAAAGTAAGTAGAAATTAAAATTTCATATGATGACCTGCTTATACTGCTCTATATACTACTATACACTGAAATGTAAAAATATTTATATTTCAGTGGATTTATTTTATAGTTACAGGTCTGTAGCATCTTATGCGCATTTAACATGCGCGGTTTCAGCTTTGCGCGGTCGGAGGGAAAAAAAACAAATGGCGATTCCACCAGCGTGAGACGTGAATCTGCTGGTCCTCTAAAATATTTTGGGGGGCGGCGGCTTGACAGCAACAGCATGTCTTTAGGCCTGTGATAAGGTTCTCCCCTATAACACTGTAACCCTGGAGGGTTGGCAAAAAAAAAAAAAAAAAAAACAGTTTAAATAGTGTGTCTGCCCCGGAGTGACTGTGAGATGGGAGAAGCAAATCTGCTGTTCCCACTACAGTACTCAGTCCCCCTGTGCCTCTCATATTCTGCACGTCCCACCGCGCTGAGTGTGTCTGTACTGTTTAAAGAGACAGTACATATTTTTCGTACTGTATAACATGGCTCCTAAACGCAAGGCACCTACTTCATCTGGTGCTCAACCGAAGAAACAGCAATGTGTTCCAACGCTGGAGGAAAAACTGGCTGTGTTGGACTTCTTGAGAGAGACGGTATGTCCATCGCCAACATGGCACGTAAATACGGCCGCAATGAATCTAGCATCCGTGCCACCAAGATTCGAGAGACAGAAATTCGTCAAGCCGTGGCATCAAGTGCTCCAGTAACTGCTAAGGTGACAAGCCAAGTGCGTGATAAGACTTTAGGGAAGACTGAAAAGGCATTAAACTTATGGCTGGAAGACATGAACTGTAAATGTGTGCCTATCAATGGCAACATGTTGCGAGAAAAGGCTCTTAGCATCTATGCGCTGTTCAAACCTCCCACCGAAGAGGGACAGCCTTGTGATAAGAAGGAATTCAAAGCCAGCCAAGGTTGGCTTAACAGTTTTAGGAACCGCTTCAACCTCAAAAATGTGCAGACTACTGGTGAAGCTGCAACTGCCAATGAGGAGGCAGCAAAAGCCTACCCCGAACAATTAAAGAAAATCATAGAGGAAAGGGACTATCTTCCAGAACAAGTTTTTAATACTGACGAGACTGGGCTCTTCTGGAAAAAAATGCCCAACCGCACTTACATTTTGAAATCAGAAAGACAAGCCCCTGGCTTCAAAGTAGCTAAAGACCGTGTGACTGTGTTGCTTTGTGGAAATGCGTCTGGGCATTTAATAAAGCTGGGCTTGCTCTACAGGGCAGCAAATCCCCGTGACCTAAAAGGCAAGAACAAAAATCTCCTGCCTATGTTCTGGCAATCAAATAAAAAGGCTTTGGTGATGGCAGCATTATTTCTGGATTAATTCCACAAGTGTTTCATTCTGGAGGTCAAGCAGTACCTTAAAGAGAAAGGACTTGACTTTAAAGTGTTGCTGATCGTAGACAATGCTCCTGGCCATCCTGTGGCACTCCAGTTTGCGCATAACGACGTTGAAGTCGTCTTTCTCCCCCACAATACCACCTCCACCCTCCAACCTCTCGACCAAGGCGTCATTAGCTGTTTCAAGGCCATGTGCACAAGGCTTACATTCTCATGGATCCTTACCGCTATGGATGCTGATCCCAATGTTAATGTGATGGAGTGTTGGAAGTCCTTCAACATTGCTGATTGCATCACTTATATTAATCAGGCAATGGATGCAATCAAGCCTGAAACAGTCAATGCATGTTGGTGAAACCTATGGGAAGATTGTGTGAATGATTTTAAGGATTTCCCAACCATTGACAAAGAAGTGCAACTCATTGTTCAGGTGGCCAGGCAAGTGGGTGGTGATGGCTTCGTCGACATCCTTGAGGAAGAAATTGAGGAACTAATTGAGCGCCATAGAGAAACATTGACTAACAAAGAGTTAGAGGAACTGATAAAATCATCTACAGAAGACGAAGATGATGACGAACAGGAAGAGCCAGCAACTTGGAATCTTCACAAATTTTCTGAAGTGTTCCAAGCGGCGAAACACTTGAATGATTTAATTTCTGAATATGATCCTTCTATAGAACAAAGCCTCAAAATCACACGTAGTATTACGGATGATTTGAGACCGTATCAAGAAATGTTTGAGGAGCTTATGAGACAACAGTGACGTTGCAAATCGCCATGTTTTTAAAGAAAAAACAACCAGCAGCAGCAGAGCCTACACAATCAACTTCTCGAGCTGAACCAGAGCCAACCACTTCGTCTACGACTCGCTCTCTGTCACCCAAGCCTGGCCCATCATCTCCTGGATTGACATCAAGCCCTGACGACTCAATGATAGTGTTGTCAGGGGAAGAGGAAGACTGATCATTGGAGTGTATACAGTACAAGACTAGCAAGAATATGCAGGATGACTGGTGACTGTTCAGGTTTACAGTACTGTACTGTTTTCATTTTTTATTCTTTCATTCTTCTGTCTCTGTTATGTTATTAAAAATACTTTAAAATTGTATTTTGCATATGTAGTCTTTATTATATACTGTATTGTACATTGCTGTATACAATACATAGTACTGTACAGGGTTGTATACACAAAATTGTACTTTATGGGTGATTTAAGGGATTTTCAAGGGTCATTTTGACTATACGCGGTTTTCGCTTTACGCGCTGACCAGCGTAAGATGAGACAGACCTGTATTATGGTAAAAATGAGAAAGTAAGCAACTCTTCAGTAATAGCATGCTGTGACTACTTTTATATTTTTATGTCTGATTTTCTAAGCAAGTAATTTTTAAGTGAGGTGAAACTTGAGGTATGCAAGACAAATCAGACTCCTGAAAGGGTACAATATGGAAAGGTTGAGAGCCACTGCATTAGCAGTTTGAAACACTTTTCACAATTAAAGCCAGCTACAGCTTCGCAATTAAATTTACACACAGAGTTTTTTTATCATTTCAACATGTGTACCCACCATTTAAGCAGACATCTAACAAGAGACCCATTAGCTTCACTGTTGGTGGCATCCACCAGGCCTTTTAACTCCTATTTAAATTCTACACCTCTTATCACTTCTCTTGTTTTTTTTCAATAAGCAAAAAAAAGAGTCAGCAATCTGATAGGACTTTTTTAAACATTGGCATTGAAAAGCAAGGGAAATGAGACCACCTCTTGTGAAAGATCTTCCCCGCTCCCATCTATCTATCCATCTCTCTTTGATGACTGTAGAGTATTCTCTTAAAAATTATTTCTATAAAGCTCTGTAAAGACTACAATGTAAAGTAGTTCATATTGTATATTTAGAGAGGGTCAGCATTAGCCTTGTGTATCAAACAATGCAAGAGATGTGATACCGTAAATACCATTGTATACACAGCATAGGGAGTACAAAACTAAGTAGTTAAAGAGAAATGCTCAGAGAGAACTGTAGCTAGGATTCGTAATTTGTGCACTACAACAATGGTGGATTAGCCACTGGGCCAATGGGGCCTGTGCCCAGGGGCCCCGGCCAATTGGGGCACCCCGCACCCTGACCCGCCCGACACTCCTGCCAGGGAGCAAGGTCAGGGCATGGGGGCTTGCTGCGCTCCTGCCGGGGAGTAGGGCAAGCCCCTACACCCTGACCCCACTCCCGGCAGGAGCGCCAGGCAGGCGGGGCAGGGCAAGACTCCGCTCCATGGCAGGCGCGCCGGGGTACTGGAGGTGGAAGGGGTGGGGAAGGGCCCCCACTTACTCTGGCCCAAGGCCCCACAAACCCCTAATCCGCCTCTGCACTACAGGACCTCACCCATTTTTTTCTTGTCATATAGTCTGTGCCTATGAGCAGGCTTGCTTTTGAGTCTAGCGATTAGAACAGGAGATTAGGAGATAAGAGACCAGATTTTATTCCTGAGTCTTCTACTGACTTCATGTATGGCCTTGGGCAAGCTACTTCACCTTGCTGTGTCCCTGTTTCCATATTTAAGCAAGATGCATTAATCTTCCTTGAATATGTGTGAGAATAACTTTGGTAAAGTGCTTTGATCTTTGCAGACTCCAGGTGCTATCAAGAGTGCAGCATACTATCATTATGATTCAGCTGACTCCACCACTTTTCAGGAGAGAGGCACAGTCCTAGGGAGCACAACTGGGGCAGAGGTCCAGGTGCCAGAATGTCCTTAATTTTTTTCCATTAAAGTATCTGAAAACATCCACAGCAAGAAATGTAACTCGCCAGCAAGGAAAGGTACAGTGCGTGTGTGGGGATGGCCTACTGAAAAAGGGAGCGAGGGTCAAGAGGAAACAACTGTTTGCATACAGCTAAATACTGACACCTTTTATATGTGCACGTGAGTAAATTCAGTGGGACTACTCACGTTTATATTTGAAGTATCAGGTCATTATTAAATTAAGCTTTGCTACCACAGTGATATTATTCTCCTTATTTTAAGATGAGGAATCTGAGGCACAGAACAAATTTACCCAAGGCCATACTGCTCGTCAGTGACAGAGCCAAGAATAAATCCTAATTCCAAGTACCCTATTCTAACCACTGACTGCCTCAATCTATGGTGCATTCCGTTGGAACTCACACTCTGTCACCACTCGTTTATGTTCATCAGTTAAGCTCCCAAAGAGTGCTTGGAAAAGTGAAAGATAAATATATGTTAAATAAATGCTAGCAACAGCTCAAATGTTTAGCACAGCATATGTGATGTTACGTTTTGCCGTGAACCAAGGGAGACCGATCCTGCAACTAAATGCATAATTTCCTGACTTGGTAAAGATTTACATTAAATGCACAGACAGAAAAAAATACCTGGTGAGCTCTTCTTTAATCTTCAAGGGTTCATGTGGGTAGAATTTCACTCTAAAGCACATGGTATATGGTGGATGAGCTGAAACATTATAAAAAAAAATAAAAAGGCATGAGAACAGCAGCAAAGATCACCACCTCAATCACACTCCAGGAGAAGCTTTCAACGTTCTTACAAAATAGCCCGTGAGATGATTAGCTCTGCAGTATCAGGCAGCGCACCAAACAAAAACAAAAAATAAAAAAATTCAATGAAACATATGACAGGAAAGCCCAAAGCATATGCAGGATCCAGCCAAACTATGCAAATCAATTATTACATGGTTTTGAACCTCACAGTATTTATTGCTCAACCCATGCAGTGGAATAAAATGTAATTGTTTTTCATGTCAACTAACATAGTAAATCGGAAGCTTTAATCTCCTATCTTGTTGCAGTGAAGTGCAAATATGTCATGTATAACTGTTTTTCCTGCTAATGGTAATGCCTAGATTACAAAACAGAACAAGCCATTCATTGAATTTCATTTGTATATTTTAAGAGTGTCTGCAAACAACTTACCTGTATCTGACTGTTTTGTAATTAGAGTGCATCATCACTATCAGATAATCAGATCTCAAACTGAATTACTGTATCAGCAATGGGGTTTGATTAAGTTTAATGTTTTAATCTCTCCAAAGATGATATATGCAGTGCTTAATTACTCCAGTAAAATTACAGTAACACAATCTATATCTATTTCACTGAGCTGATATTTCAGCTGTCATTCTAGTATTTGCCTATTATACATACACACACAAATATATATATTGTATATTAATGAACATAGCTTTATACTTTCTTATTTCATGCCTTAACACAGCAGCAGGGAGATTCTGTAGTTCTATTCCAATAATGTAGTTTCCAGTGAACACTTAAGTGTAACTGCAGCCCAGAGAGGCCTATTATCTAGTAAGTATCCTCTTCTGATAATCATGCTAGGGTGAGAGAACCATGAGAGCAGAGCACTACTAATGTGAAAGTAAGAGACCATGACTTATTCAGTCAGGAGGAATCACCACAGATTTTATATATTGATAGTGTGACAAAGTTCTGTCCTTGACTCCGTGGGTCCTACGTTTCCTGATGGATTTTTGCTAGCCTCAGAGGCTCACTGTGACCCTCCACATAGCCCTTCTCTCTCTAGAGGCAAGGGTCACAGTCTACTGAGCCATTTTCATCATAAGCCAGCAAGGGAGGTGAGGAGAAACAACCCTCCCTCACACAGTCTCTGTTGTCTCCCAGTATCAGTGATTACTGCGAGGGGGGGAGCCCGGGCCCGCCCTCTACTCCGGGCTCCAGCCCAGGGACCTAAACTTAGCAGCTATGAAAGCTGACTTTTTGGAAATAGGGCATGTACAATTCCCTGGGCTACTTCCCCATAGCAGCCCCCACTCAATATCTTCTTCACAATTACCTCAGGGCCTCCTTCCTTGCACCTGATATGGATTCGTACTACTTCATTCCTCCAACAGCACAGCTCCCTCCTATAGCTCCTGACACCTACCCCACACTGACTAACTGAGAGGCTTTTAACTAGTTCCAGCCAGTCCTTAATTGGCTTCAGGTGTCCCAATCAATCTAGCTGTCTCTTCTGCCTTCTAGAAGGATCTTAATTGGCCGCAGGTGACTTGATTAACCTGGAGCAACTGCCATTTGGTTATCATGGTACCAGGGATTTGTTTAGCCTGGGGCTAACATACCTGTTCCTCACTACTTTACTGTAGCCATCTGGCCTTGCCCCATCACAATAGATATAGATATAGGCTGTCAAGCGATTAAAAATTAATCCTGCTGTTAAACAATAACAGAATACCATTTATTTAAATATTTGTTGATGTTTTTGACATTTTGAAATATACTGATTTCAGTTACAACACACAATACAAAGTGTACAGTCTTCACTTTATTTTTAACTAAATATTTGCACTGTAAAAAACAAAAGAAATAGTATTTTTCACTTCACCTAATACAAGTACTGTAGTGCAATCTCTTTATCATGGAAGTGCAACTTACAAACATAGAATTATGTACAAAAAACTACATTCAAAAATAAAGCAATGTAAAACTTTAGAGCCTACAAGTCCAATCAGTCCTACTTCTTGTTCAGCCAATTGCTCAGACAACCACGTTTGTTTACATTTGCAGAAGATAATGCTGCCTGCTTCTTGTTTACAATGTCACCTGAAAGCGAGAACAGGAATTTGCATGGCATTGTTGTTACCCCCGGCGCTGCAAAATATTTAGATGCCAGATGTGCTAAAGATTCATATGTCCCTTCATGCTTCAACCACCATTACCAAGAACATGTATCCATGCTGGTTCTGCTCAATAACAATCCAAAGCAGAGCAGACAGACATGTTCATTTTCATCATCTCAGTCAGATGCCACCAGCAGAAAGCTGATTTTCTTTTTTGGTGGTTTGGGTTCTGTAGTTTCCGCATCAGAATGTTGCTCTTATAAGACTTCTGAAAGCATGCGCCACATCTCATCTATCTCAGATTTTGGAAGGCAATTCAGATTCTTAAACCTTGGATCAAGTGCTGTAGCTATCTATAGAAATTTCACATTGGTATCTTCTTTGCATTTTGTCAAATTTGCATTGAAAGTGTTCTTCAAATGAACATGTGCTCGGTTATCATCCAAGACTGCTATAACATGAAATATATGGCAGAATGCGGGTAAAACAGAGCAGGAAACATACAATTCTCCCCCAAGGAGTTCAGTCACAAAATTCAATTAACTCATCATTTTTTTAACGAGCATCATCAGCATGGAAGCATGTCCCCTGGAACGATGGCCAAAGCATGAAGTGGTACATGAATCTTTAGCACATCTGGCACGCAAATATCTTGCGACACCAGCTACAACAATGCCATGCGAACGCCTGTTCTCACTTTCAGGTGTCATTGTAATTAAGAATTGGGCAGCATTATCTCCCATAAATGTAAACAAACTTGTTTCTCTTTAGCAATTGGCTGAACAAGAAGTAGGACTGAGTGGACTTGTAGGCTCTAAAATTTTCCATTGTTTTGTTTTTGAGTGCAGTTACGCAGGGCGGCCCAGAGGGGGGGCAAGTGGGGCAATTTGCCCTGGGCCCCACAGGGGCCCCCACAAGAATTTTCAGGGGCCCCCATGAGAGTTTTAGGCAGGTCCTTCAGTGCCGCCGAACACACCCAGAGCGAGTGAAGGACCTGCTGCCGAAGACTCAGAGCTTCTTCCACTTCGGGTCTTCGGTGGCAATTCGGCGGCGAGGGCTTCTTCCGCTCCGGGTCTTCAGTGGCAATTTGGCAGCGAGGGCTTCTTCCACTCCGGGTCTTCGGCGGCAGTTCGGCAGCGGGTCCTTCACTCACTCCGGGACCCGCCGCCGAAGTGCCCCGAAGACCTGGAGCGGAAGGACCCCCGCCGCCGAAGACCCCAAGCCCCCTGAATCTTCTGGGCGGCCCTGCAGTTATGTAACAAAAAAAACTACATTTGTAAGTTGCATTTTCATGATAAAGAGATTGTATTTCGGTACTTGTATGAGGTGAACTGTCCTATGATCCTAATTACAGTGTTGTTCAGACGAATGTGGCCCTATCTATCCAATCCCAGGAAAGTGACTACAAGATAACCTTAAATTCAAAGAAATATAGGATATTAGGTACAGTACTCTCTTTTTTCCCCCCACTGATAAACGAGATAGAATCAATCAACATTTTTTGGGGGGGGCGGGGGGGACTCATACAAGTTCTCTTTCCCCCATTTTACTTTTAAAATAATTGTAAACCTAGTAAATCCTAGTAAACAATCTTTTAATTGTAAGTGATTAGCTAGTAGAGTCCTCATTTTGAGCATATTACTGCACTGAAGTTAACAGCAAGAAAAAATAATCCTCTCTCTCACACATTCCTATACATTTTATGACAGCAGGCAAGACCACAAGAACAGCAACAAACATTACTGGTTCAAGGGAAACATGATTAACAAGCTTGCCAGTCACCTTCCTAAAACAGAATTACTTTCAACCAATCACTCAAACATTAAAAGTGGAAACAGTAACAAATAAAACAGAACTTCATTTTCAAAAGAAAATTTCTCCACCAAAAAAAAAACCCCAAGGAAAATATAATTGGGTTTATAGTAGCTATAAGGCTTTTCTTTTAGAGCAGTCCTTTATCTGTCAGATAAAGACCAGCTGCTGTACAAAAAATGCCCTAAGGCTTTGTCATGATTTCTTCCTATGAGGCTTTGCCAAATCGCTTAAATATATTCATAATTATAATTATTTCAAAGGATTTTAGCACAGAGAATTGCATTGGGTGCAACTTCCTAACAATGAGGTTATTAATTCACCAGTTTATATACTAACAGAACTCGAGAGGTGAAGGAACTAAATGGAATAAAACCCACTTGAATTACACCATACATTGAAACTGTCAGCTGCAGTAAATCAAGAAACAAATTCCATGTGAAGGAACTTTACACATTACCTGGCATGTTTCCAGGCAATTCACTGTAATGTTTGTACACCGCTACCTCGATATAACACGACCCGATATAACATGAATTCGGATATAACACGGTAAAGCAGTGCTCCGGGGGTGCGGGGCTGCGCACTCCAGTGGATCAAAGCAAGTTCAATATAACGTGGTTCCACCTATAACACGGTAAGATTTTTTGGCTCCCGAGGACAGCTTTATATCGAGCTAGAGGTGTATTTATATCTAGTTGCAGACTATACTATGTGCTAAAGCAACACTTACTTGTAAGAAGTTCTTAATTGAAACTAGGCATCAAACGTGTTTTCTAGAATAACGAGTGCCTTGTTCCTTTCAGCACACACACTGGTGTATGAGTATCTGTCTCAAAAATGTTTCAGAGCAAACCCACCTGAACAGCTCTGCTCTTCAAATACAAGGCAGAGAGAGTTGACTAGACAGTTTCAGGAGAATGATTTGCCTAAAAAAAACTATACACTCACTTCTTCAGTCACTTTGTTCACAGAGTGATCATCATCAAAAGCAACCCTATTCTGGAGAACAGCTATTTATATAAGAAAAATTCTCTTGAAACACAAGCTAGTGAAAAGCAGGTGTAAAAATGAATCCAGAAACTTCAGGTGGATGGGTGGCAAGTAGGGAAGCATGCCAACTGGCAGGATTTCTTAAATAAGCTGCCTTTGCATGAGGACAGAGCGACAGGGATCCATATATACCCCCAATAACACTGTTCCTTTCAACCGATAACATGAAAGAGAGGCAGGCATTGAAGTCCAAAAACAGATGTTTAAGTTATTTCTGTATTCCTGAGAATGCAAGTATGCAGAAAATTTTCTGCATACCTCAGTGATGTTCCATGTTGCCTGGGCAATGTTAACATCTTAGACGCTAGCAGGCTTAAAAAAAAAAAAAAAAATTCTAGTATCCAAATATTTTTTATTGTTCATCAACTCTGCAGAAGAATCTCTGGAGAATCCTGAACATATGCCACTATTCTGCTTCCCCTCTTGGCAAGTAAATCAAATGTTTTTGCAATCCACTTGCTGAATACATGTAAGTGAGCCTGAGAGGATGCTAGTCTGTATGTGGTGGGTTTTTTTGGTTTTCGTTTCGGGGGAGGGGGAGAAGAAGGATACCAAATGCACCATAAATTCCACGTCACAGGTTCTTCCTCAATTACTGTACAACACAGGTAGGAAGACAGCACAGCCTGTTGACAAACCTAATGATTCAAAGAATTTTAACAAGCCTTGGAAGGGATCATATGGGAAGGAATATAGGATTTTAAAAAACTACTTAAACAAGGATTCATGCAAACCCTTTCTACCCCTTTTGCTTCGCATGGAGTCATGTCCACTGAATTTTTCTGAGTGTCTGTTTCTAACAGTCTGCAGAAAAGTTAGAACCAAACTCAAGTAAAATCAAGTTTCAGACAGTTTTTAAAACTCTGAGCATTTAGGGTATGTCTACACTTCAATTAGACACCCATAGCTGGCCCATGCCAGCTGACTTGGGTTCATGGGGCTCAGGCTAAGGGGCTGTTTAATTGTGGGGTACATGTTTGGGCTCAGGCTGCAGCCCAAGCTCATGGACCCCCAACCCTGCAGGGTCCTAGAGCCCAAGCTCCAGTCTGAGCCCAAACATCTACCACACAATTAAACAGTCCCTTACAGCCCAAGCCCAAGTCAGCTGGCATAGCCTAGCTGCGGGGTTTAATTGCAGTGTAAATGTACCCTTAGACCAGTGGTTCCCAAACTGGGGTTCGTGAACCCTTGGGGGTTCGCGAAATGTTACAGGGGGCTCTTGGGAAAAAATTCCCTAATGGTGGACAGAGCTGTCCCTAGGAAGCCCGGGCACCATGGGGCCAGCAGCCCGGAGCCCCTGGACTTCCAAGAGCTAAGCAGATCAAACCAAGCATATCTATCACACTGAGAAGATTTAAACTTTAAGACTCCTTATAAGAAATGGAAAGGGAGGTGGATATTTTTTGCTGTTTTTAAAATTAAATAGGCAGCTAGTATTGTTTTTAAAATTATTATGAAGAACAAGTTTAAACTTTGTTGTAACGTGCATTGTTTGCCTGGACTGCTCAAGACCTGAATGCTTGTGTAGGAGGAACTCTTTAAGTTGGCTTCTTAAATACTTCCATGCTGGTTTCACAACTGATACTCCTTGATGAAACATAGGAGCCTTGTCTTATAACAGGCTTCTTCAAAGTGATACAAGCTATGAAAGTGAGATCTTGGAAGAGTGTTGCCGTTTTCATAATGTAATAAAAATACTGTAATGATAAATAATAATTAATAAATAGTGTGTAATAAGCATGTCATAAAAACAAATTTTATATTTCCAAGATCACTGCTTTTATAATTTATACTCAGGTAAAGGAGAAAATCCCTGGAAATATTCATTTTTAGGAGGGGGTTTGAAGACTTGACATTTTAGTGAAAGGGGTTCACAGGTTGTTAAAGTTTGGGAACCACTGCCTTAGACAAACCTGGCCTTTGGTTTAGGCCTTTGGTTCACTGCAACAATGAAAGTCAGGTGAGCTTTGCTTGATTTAAGATTTTGTTATGAAGTGCTGAACAGGTCTAATTTCTGCATCTCTCTTCATTCTGGACTACCTAACTTCATTTCTTCTCGGGAGCATCAGGTGCACATGTTCTGAGAGAGCTGCTGCCCGACCCGTTTTGGCTGGCATGGCAAACAAATTACAGTACTCCCAGATAGCGATGTCATTAAGAGTGGAGGTGGTGAGAGATTAACAAATTGCAATGGCCCCCTGCCAAGAATATCATTCCAGCTCATCCTAGGAGCCAGGCTGCTGAAGCTTAATGTGAACTCTGATTTTGTGCATGGTAGAGCAATATGTTACCAATCAAGCCACAGAACTGATCTTCACAGATTTTCTTCCTTCTACCATATCATTTCCTTCCATAACAATTACAAAGGCCAGTCGGGAACTAGACCCCCATAGGACTCGATGTTTCACCCCAATGAACCAAGTTTACAGAATGGCTACAGTATGTAGTACACACACAATTTACTTTAAAAACAAACAAACAAAAAGGTTGGACAAATAGCATCCTGGAATTCAACAGCAGTGCTGAGTGTGGTCAGTAGAAGCCATTCTGGCATAACCAGGATCAGAATTTACCTCAAGAAGCTTGGCGGGGTGGTGGAGGGAGAAGGAAACTTTATAGATCAACATTTTGGGAGGCGAGAGGAGGGAGTGTTGCTTTCTCTTTATGACTCTTAAAATAGCAAATTCACCCCAAGGACAGATGTGTACAGAAGAGAACAAAAATGTCATTCTTAGTTCTACAAAGACATGTCTACCCTACTTACCAAAGGGGCACCTTTGAGAATTTTCCAATAATACATTAGCGTAAGTTGATCCCACTGGCAAGAAGTCTGAAGTGTGCAGCACAGACCTATTGATTGCTAGCCTTGGCAGATTTTTGACCAGTACAAAATGAAACTGGCAATAGTTCAAGGAATTGGAGACCCTTCAAAG
The DNA here is from genome assembly GCF_013100865.1 of Trachemys scripta elegans. Classification (NCBI taxonomy): domain Eukaryota; kingdom Metazoa; phylum Chordata; order Testudines; family Emydidae; genus Trachemys; species Trachemys scripta. The sequence continues at coordinate 87,335,759 of NC_048303.1, read as the reverse complement.
CCTAATACAGCATGTTTCCTTTCATAGGCAGAACTAAGGGCAGTAAAAATGGCAAGGGGGTATACTTAGAACTTGGGCATCATATGTTCTGATGCACTCCACTTACTAATGAAGGTGGAAAACTAAAAGTAATATGTTAGGAGAAAGACTGGGTGCTGTGGCAGCACTCATACCGTGTTGTCCCAAAACAGGCTAATGTATTGCCACATGACAAAACAGAGCATGTTCAGAGATTCCTCCCCACTTCCAGGTATTCTTACTAGATATAAACAACACTTTTACCATAGTTAAAGAAGAGGAAATTGCAGAGCATCAATCAATAACACTTATCCGGTGTACCTTAAGACTTTCTTACAAGAATCATTATAACCTATTGAACGTATGGCTGCTGAAATATGATAGCTATGTAACATGACTAAATATAGGGATTATGTTTGAATTGTTTTATGTATTATTCAACACCAAGAAATCTAGTCTCTGATAAAATATGCATAAGAAAACTATTCCCATCCATTCCTGTCTGCTCGTCAATGCTGCACTCTCTGTGAATACAACATATAGAAAGTTTGGTACTGTGCTGGAGGAAAATTAAATCCCCACATATGCCAGCTGAGATCAAGTAAACAGCCTGCTTACAGACACAAATGGGTTTTTTCCATGCTCTTCTCTACTTTTGCCCTATCTAACCAAGAGCTTCGTAATCCTATCTAAATCTCACTGGTCAATTAAGTTTAGAACATTTTAAATCGTTAGTAGTAAGAACAGCCTATTTTTGCACCATAAGGAAACGGATGTCCCTCATGACAGTGTATCACTGTTTTCTGAATTCTCTGTATTATGCTTACTATTATTCTTAACTTTTTACATAAAGTCCCTGTCTAATATATTCCATGTAAAATACTCCCTGCCATCCCTCTCCTCCAGTCCCCTAACACAGAAGTTTTTAATTGAAGGGTGTACTGTATGATCAGTTTACCAATCACTTCCTTGGTCTTGTTTTCACACTCCTCATCCTCTACTGATCTCAGGTTTTCTTTTGGCTCACCTGGAATCATGATTTCATTTATTTTTTAATTAATTAATTTAGTGAATACCCTTAATTTATAAAACCGGCTTTTGAATCTGAACCTCTCTGAGATACATTAGATATTGTTGATTTATACAAGAACAAAAATGCTTTCTGCTGGATAAAATGCACATTAACAGGATGGATAAAAATAAATGATTTTTAAAAAATCGGATTTTTTTATTTAAATTTGAATTTTTTTGATAAAATGCTTTTTGAGGAAAAAATCTGTCTAAAGATGGTTTTAATTAAGATATCTTTGAGCTATAATGTATCTCATCATGGAATAGGGATTATAAATTCTAATTCTATAGTATGAGACAATATATTCATGTAGTGTTTAAGAACAGTTTTGTAAATAGAGTTCCAATAGTTCATGGATTAGGGACTCAATCTTATGGGGTTCCAGGGGCTTCTGTATACATTATTTAGGTTAATCTTTCTATCTACCCAATGGGACTCAGTGCTCAGTCCAGAAGATACCATCAGAGATGCTTAGTTTTGCAGTTTTCAAACTGTGGATCTGTCTCTCCAGAGATAACATGCTTGTTAACAGCAAAAATGTTTTAAGTAAATAAATAATATATAGAGGTGACAAACAACTAGGGTTACCATACGTCCGGATTTTCCCGGACATGTCTGGCTTTTTGGTCCTCAAATCCCCGTCCAGGGGGAATTGCCAAAAAGCCGAACATGTCCGGGAAAATACTCCCAGCTTTGTTTTGCCATCATCCCTGCCCCAGTCCCCAGCTTACCTTAGAGCAGCACCGGCAGGCTGCGAGCTGCAGGTGGATTCCCCTGCGGCAGCTGCTGCTGCTCCCCCCAGACACCTCAGCTCTGTGCAGCTGAAGAACCGAGCTGCCCGAGCGCTACCGGCTTCACGGTTTGCGGGGCAGCCCCCAGACCTCCAGACCCTGCGCCCCCGGCCGGGCGCTTCCTCAGCTCAGCCAGAGCCCGGGAAGGGAAGCGCCCGGCCGGGGGCGCAGGGTCTGGAGGTCTGGGGGCTGCCCGGCAAACCGTGAAGCCAGTAGCACTCAGGCAGCTGTTTCGCGTGGCTGGGAGGGAGGAGGGGGAATGCAGGGTGCTCAGGGGAGGGGGCGGAGTTGGGACGGGGACTTTGGGGAAGGGGCGAGGAAAGGTCGGAGTTGGGTGGGGCTGGGGAAGGGGAGGGGCGGGGCCATGGCCCCGTGGCGTATCCTCTTTTTTTAATGTTTAAATATGGTAACCCTACAAACAGACCTCACCCCTATTTCCCTCTGCAAATTTGTGTACACAGAGTCAATCCCTTACCTCTCTCTAAAAGTGCAAAGTTTCATAAAGTTCAATGAATAGAAGATTGTTGAGGGCGGAATAGATGTGGACAAGGAGAAGAAGTCTGGAGATAAATGTGAGAAGGGAGGGACAGGCAGTAGAAACAAAAGTGAAACTGTTTGAGCAGCATATTTCAGAAGCCTTGAAGTCTTTCTGAGTATAGCCGTCATTGATTTGAGGTCTACCATACCATTCTCTCACTAGAAGGGAAAACCTATAATGGCAGCAGGCTGTAAAAGAGATCCAGCTTGAGAATAAGAACCATTCAAGAAATATGTGTTTGCTGATGATGTTTTAAAGAAAGTCACACCACTGAACTGGTGGAAGTCAGTGATCTTCTAATCAATACATTTGCTTACAAATTATTATTATTTTTTGCATAGTATATAAAGGAAAACATTAAATTTCACCTCTTCAGTCTCACCACATTTTAAAATAATTAAATAGCATCATATATAAGTAATCCGAACTCTACCACCTAATGGAATCAAACTCTACACTGAAGCATTCAGGTTTTTTTTAAAAAGACTATGCCTTCAAGGGCATGTGGGCAAAATTCTCCCTCCTGTCATAAACAAAGCATGTTGACAACACTCTTTAGTGAAACAAGCAGTAGATCCCAATGACTGAATTCGAGTCTCCACAGACTATGAAGAGAACACTCTCCTCAGCTCCTGGAAGGAAATCATTGACAATCAAAATAGTTTTGTTTACTGAACAAGACTTTGTCATCAGTCCATTTATTAAAAAAATAAATCCAGGCCATAACATTTCCAAAGCAACTTGACTGACTTAGCAGCTAAAGAGCAGGCAAGGTTTTGGAAAATAGGAACCTCAAACAAATGTGAAAAGATTTAGTCTAACTTTTTAGAAATCTGATTAATTCCTAGTAAATGGAAACCAAAACGTCCAGTTAAATATAAGTGAACACCGTTGCAAAAAAAGCAAACATCATTCTGGGATGTATTATCACTAGGATGACCAGATGGCAAATGTGAAAAATCGGGACCGGGGTGGAGGGTAATCGGTGCCTATATAAGAAAAAGCCCCAAATATCAGTACTTCACACTCTGCATCAGTACTATAAAATCGGGACATCTGGTCACCCTAATTATCACCAGGAGTGTTGTAAGCAAGACATGAGAAGTTTTTCTGCTCTACTCTGCACTGATTAGGCCTCGACTGGAATATTGTCCAGTTCTGGGGGCCACATTTCAGGAAAGATATGGACAAATTGGAGAAATTCCAAAGAAGAGCAACAAAATGATTAAAAGTCTAGAAAACATGATCTATGAGAGAAGATTGAAAAATTGGGTTTGTTTAGATTGGAGAAGAGAAGATTGATAGGGGACAAAACAGTTTTCAAGTACATAAAAGGTTGTTACAAGGAAGAGGGCGAAAAATTATTCTCCTTAACCTCTGAGGGTAGGACAAGAAGCAATGGGCTTAAATTGCTGCAAGGGAGGTTTAGGTTGGACATTAGGAAAAACTTCCTGTCAGGGTGGTTAAGCACTAGAATAAGTTGCCTAGGAAGGCTGTGAAATTTTCATCTCATTAGAGATTTTTAATAACAGGTTAGACAAACACCTATGAGGGATGGTCTAGATAATATTTAGTCCTGCCAGGAGTCCAGGGGACTGGACTAGATGATCTCTTGAGGTCCCTTCCAATCCTAGGATTCTGTGTCACTCTCCTTTTCCCTCCCACCTCACTCCTTTTTTCTCCCTTCCGGGGGAGAGGGGAGGAGACGGACGTGGGGACAGGACAGGGGAGGGGGAGAAATAAAAAAGACTTTTTAAAATAAGACTACCCTTAAATTAATTGATAGCCAAATGTCACATGTTGTAATTTTCTGCTTGACTGTTGCTGGTATTTAGCAGCCCACTGAAATTATCTAGCATTTGAGATTACTGGACTAAACTGATCATATAAAGCTGTATCTACACATAAAACACTAAAGCAGTACAGCTGCAGCTGCACCTCTGTAGAATTTCAGTGTAGACACTTACTACAGCAATGGGAGGGAGTACTATAGATAATATGGAGATATACCTATTTCATAGAACTGGAAGGGTCCTCAAAAGGTCATTGAGTCCAGCCCCCCTGCCTTCACTAGCAGGACCAAGTACTGATTTTGCCCCAGATCCCTGGGTAGCCCCCTCAAGGATTGAGCTCACAACCCTGCATTTAGCAGACCAAGGCTCAAACCACTGAGCTATCCCTCCCCAAGAGGTAATAATGAGGTTGACGGAAGAATTCTTATGCTGACATACTACTGTTTACACAGGGGGTTAGCTGATTTTAACTAAGTCTCTCGGGGGGAGGAGGTGGATTTTTCATACCACTGAGAGACAATCTATGCTTTTGTAACTTTTCAGTGTGGACCAGCCTTCACACTCTGCATTGCCACAAGGCAGAAGACTCCAATTTGATTGCCACTGTGTCTTGTTTCTATAGTCTGAAAAGGACTGGGTGCACAACCAGAGCCAGAGCACTCAGTTCTTTTCATGAGGGAAGGATGCACTGAATCACTCCAGAGATGTTGTCAGGCATCTGGTTTTAGTCTTAACCCAGAAAGTTTGTAGTCATAATGAAGTGCCTTGATGGTAAGTGCTGTACAGTATCAGAAGTACTGAGGATAGTGTAGAGTTCTCAGGGCTTCAGCAAGGACACAAAGGACCCTCTTGCACCAGGAAACAAACAAAACACACTATAAATGACTGCAGAGAAACAACACAATACAACTCGTGGGCATTTCAAAACAGGGTACCAAGACATAAAGTAGGCTGTTAGCACTTACATTTCATTTGCTTGGAGATAGACTTGTTGGGCTCAAGCCAGTGCTGAAAAGAAAGAGCAGAGGTCAGCAGTTAACGTGTTGTACAGTATAGCACATACTTAAAATTAAGAGGCTGTGATAAACTGACACACAATATTTTCATTTTCCAGTAAAAGCTAATTTATAGGGGCACCTCAAAGGTAGAGAAAACAACTTCATTGTGTTACAGTATAACCATAGTATATATAGAGAGTATGGCACAATTATATACACGAATGATGTTCTAATAATAGAGTAAGAATTGCTATTTATTGTCTCTATTTGGCATGATAAAACAAGCATTCCAAAGAGATCCATTCAAGCAGAGTGGCTCCACTGATCCGTCCCCAGCAGCGATTTAGACCTTATTTTTTTCTCCTCTATTCCAAAGGAGATGTACATGTCTGTGAAATAAGGAGAGAGAACATTCAGAATCTAAAACCTATATTTGCTAATCCCATTAATGAACTGGATACCTAGTACAGTCCTTACAGCTGCTGCATTTACTAAATCTTACACTCTCAACTCATATCAGCATACAAGTTCCTATCCTTTTCCAGCAAGAACTGGAAACTTGATCAAAAACAAAAATGGGACCGGACAAAGAACACATTTTAAATTGAATGGTTTCGCTAATAGGATCATACAATGCACAATGGGTGATTATGGACATGTTTTGGTCTCTTCACAGTCCGTGGGGTACAGGGTAATAATGGCTAACATTAGTAAATTTTTGTCTGTTTCGGAACAATAAACAGTATGAGGCTGGGGAGAGATTTTCAGTCCTGCAAGATGGACTCATACCTATACAAATATCTTGGACTCAAATCTCAGCAGTAGATGGACTAGGGCACTTAACTAGCAATTGCAATAACATTGAGCTGAGCCACCGAGGCAGCTGTTTTGACTGATGTATGGATGGGTTGATACTCAATTGTCACTTTTGCCCATGGTCAGCAGCCTTTCCACTGAGATTTTTCCTGTACATGAAAAATCTCCACATTAAAATGAGATTTGTGCTGCAGCAGCAGTTGGTCAGCAAGTGTGCTGTTCAGCTTTACTAAGCATAATCAACGCTGTGGGGCCTCGCACCACAGGGTTCTTTTTAACTCATTCCATGCTAGCTCAAAATCAACCTTTAAAAGTTGTACAGGGGCACTAAGCAATGTAAAAAAAATACCAAGAGAAAGGGGCTTTTTCAGTACCTATAATGTCTGTAGTATTGCCTGTCATAACTATTGTAATGGTACCAACATGCAGAACAAGTGCAAGGACAGCATTTGCTAATGGGGAGGTACTGTAATTTAATTTAAAAACAAACTGGCAATTGCCTGAAGAAGCAGCTAAATTCAGCTGTAATTAGTGGTGGAGCAGGTTTCTCATGTACAATTGCTAATGAAAGACAAGTGCCTCTAAAAAATACATTTCTGAATGTGTGCAACTCACAATTTAGGGCTCTTAAGCAGTATTCTGGGTGGCAGGCACTGCTCCATAGTTATGTTAGGCTGATTTTTAAGCCCATCCCTAGCTGCCTCAAAAAGAAACCCATTTCTCCTCCCTGACATATCCCACACCACGTTTCATCCTAGGGCAGAGGAAGTTGGAGAAAAAAATTAAGTCTGGAATAAATTAACAACAAAAAAACAGAAAAGCAGGTTTTTTTTAACTGTGGTGTTTTAAAAGAGCGCCCATTACTAACTTACTGGAAAATGTACTAGCATTTATTTGATACCCACCCCCCCTCTCCCACCTCGACCCCAATTACAAAATAGCTTAGATTACACATGAAAAAATGTTGTTCACCTTGCACTGGAATAATGCATTTTAGAGAATTTCTTGGTGAGAAGTAGATGATTATTGGGGAAACTAAAGAAATATATTCTAAGGAGTTTGCAGTAGGATGTACATAACCCATGCTAAAGTAGTAGGGAAGAGATTAACAAGGAGTTCATTAGAGTAGGGATATAAGGAGCTTTCACTCTCTCCCATCTCCACTCAGCCAGGGTCAGGAAGCTCCTGGACCCAGATTTGGGCAGGAAGGAGACACTTGGAAAGTGACGACCCTGCTGACTTGGTATACAGGAGAATTTGAGAGTTAAGAAATGTTCCTTTTATCCTTGACTGGAGCAAGCTGTTTCTGTTTGCCATTTTCTTTTTAAAAGGCCAGGCTGAAGTAAGTGTCTCTGCTGTTTCCCATACACTATGCCAGGACTGAAAAACACTGTACATAGCTGTGTGTGCCTTAAAATGCTAGGATGTAGATTTAGTTCATGTGTCACAAACACCAAAAGAAAAAAATTGTTTTGCTCAGATTTGACTTTCAGTTAAATATTGCAGTTTCTATTATTTACCAAGCAAAACTGAGGCTAATTTATCAGATTAGATTTTTTGCTTCAGGGTTAAAGAGAGATCAAAACAGTGTTTAAAAGATAAAATTTCTGTGGTGACCTTCCATCAGTGGGGATCAGGGGAATTTAAGAATAGTTTGTTTGAGTACACAGGCGGAGGAAGCATTCAATTGGGTATTTGAGACATCTGAGCAGTTATATCAGCTTTTTCTGTAGTGTATTGGTGGAGATTTTCAAAAGCACAGACAACCTAACTGTTGTTTGTGCCGTTGAAAGTCTCCACCATTGTATATTTTTTGAATGTTCTATGTAGAGTTTTGAAGGATTTTCTCTCAATATCTCTCTTCTATCTTTGCAGAAATAGATATTAACCTAGACTACACCTCACAGAATACTCATGTTATATTTAGACTCAGACTATGAATAGCTTTTATATTTAGGACCAAATTAAGGCTTCTACATGTGAGGAAGGGGAGATGTATTTCTCAGCAAAGGGTCCCTGCAGACTAGAGCTGTTTGGGAATTCTCACAGTGGTTTTTGCTACAGAAAGTCTTTATGCAAAAATCAAAATCTTCTTTGGGAAAATTTCAAATTGTACTGATTTTTTTCAAATTTCCCCTGGAAAACTGAAACAAAATGTTTCATTTAAGATGGGGGAGGGGTTTAAGCCAAATTAAACAATGTTTTCAGGTCAGTTTGACATTAAACTCTGTTCACCTGTGCTGCTGCACTCCCTCATGGAAGACAGTTTGAGTGTCTCATGTCCTTATTCTTCTCTATGGATTGGACTCCTTGGCTGGACTGCATCTCCTTTGATACGCTGTGGTCTCCCCTTTGGCTGAACCACCATGATCAAGGCCGGCTCCAGTTTTTTTGCCACCCCAAGCGGCGAAGAAAAAAAAAAACAGATAAAGCCGCGATCGGCGGCACTTCAGCGGCAGCTCTACCACGCCACTTCATTCTTCAGCAGCAATTCGGCGGCCGGTCCTTCCCTTTGAGAGGGACTGAGGGACCCGCCGCCAAATTGCCGCTGAAGACCCGGACATGCTGCCTCTCTCCATTGGCTGCCCCAAGCACCTGCTTCCTGCGCTGGTGCCTGGAGCCGGCCCTGGCCATGATGCATTTTTTGTCACAGGTATTTTTAGTAAAAGTCACAGACAGGTCATGGGCATTAAACAAAAATTCACAGAAGTCCATAACCTGTCCCTGACTTTTACTAAAAATACCCGGGGGTGGGGAAGAAGGGAAAACTAACAGTGGGAGCTCTGCCAGGGGCTGACCACCAGCCACTGCTCCAGCCCCACCACTCCTTCTGCAGTGTTGACTCAGACCGGCCGCTGCTCCAGCCCCAGCTGCTGCTCCTGCAGCAGGGGCTGACCACCAGCCCCAGCAGCTGCTGTTCTGGCCCTAGGCCACTACTCCAATCCCACCACTGCTCCTGGGTGGGGGCTGACAGCTGCTCTAGCCCCACCATCACGGCTGGCTAAAGACGAAGAAGTCACAGAGGTCCGTTGAAATCATGGAATCCGTGACCTCTGTGACAGAATCGGATCCTTAATCATGAGAAACCCATTGCCATAATGCAATACAGGAGATGGAGTCCTACCAGGGAGCCTGGCCCATAGAAAAGAATGGGAGCATCTACCTCTCATGTGGCAACTCAGCAGCTCAGGCAGACACAATTTAATATCAACCCTAGCCAACATTAAATATTTTGATTCAGGAGTGTTAAAATATCTAGTTTCTAGCAAAAATGTTGAAATGGGATATTCTGACATTTATAAATTGAATTTTTTTCTAAACTTTCCTTCCATAAAAAATGCAATATTTTGACCTTTTGTCCCAATTTGGGGCAAAAACAAAATGTCAAAATATCAGAATTTCATGCAGAATAGAAATTACAATTTTTAACCAGCATTACTGGAGACATTCAGAGGCCACTGATGGTCCTTGTGACATTTACAGAACAATGTGAATATCTAATCTTATTCAGACCAACTCCTTTCATTCATTCTAGTTGTCAGGCAAGTATAATAACTGAAAATTTAGTAACTATAGGATCTCTGAACATTAAAGCAATTTGACCCCTATTTCCCTCCCCTAGGATGCACCCGTAACTGCAGTGCTTCTCATTATGTGCTGCATTTTTAACTAAAACGGTCTTTACTTTTTAATGGCACGTCGACACTTAAAAGGCTGCAAAAGTGCAGCTGCATCAATGCGTAGGTAATCCACCTTCCTGAGAGACAGTAGCTAGGTTGACAGGAAAAGCCCTCCCGTCGACATAACGCTGTTGCTGTCTACACCGCGAGTTAGGTCAGTTCAAGTGCGTCGCTCAGGGGTGTGGATTTTCCACAGTCCTGAGCAATGCAGTTATACCAACATAAATTGCTAGTGTAGACTAAGCCTAAAAGTATTCACCTCTGATCAGCAGATAAGTGGCACTGAGTAGCTATTTATGACGCCAGGTGTCCTCTTATTGATCCACAATGCTGATGTGTTATGCATGCTTCCACAGCAAAAAATTCACGGTTAGAAAAGATACCACAGGGCTAAAAGAACAATTTTAAAATACATATTATTTAACCCAGAAAGCACCGGAACTTTTCCACATACGTATATTTAACAAACTGATTATTTCGTTTAAAGAATTAACTGACATATGGGGACAGATTATGCGTAGCACTTATTTATACATCTGAGAGATTGAGGAGGTAGGACAGTGGGGTATGGAGAATGCAAGGAGCCTCCCAACCCTCCTCTCAGGGACGTTGTAAGGGTCAAGTATACTTGCAGTCCCCGTACCTCCCACCACCACCTCACACTGCTCCAAGACCATGGCCCAGCAACACTCTACAGCAGCCCACAGAGCAGGAAAACAGCATAGAGTCCAATGCTGCAATCCCCTGCTACTCTCCTTGGAGACACCATACTGTCCCCAAAACAGGGATCTTAAAAAAGCTAAATTAAGCCCATAAAGAGTTATTGGTGAACAAATCATGGACCAACAATGGGAACCTGGGGCCTGACCCAAAACCCAGTGAAGTCAATGGGAGGCTTTGGGCAGGGCACTTTGGATCAGGCCTCTGTTTTGCAAAGATGCGGGAAGGGGGAAATTTGACAAATAGAATGAATATTGGTCATATTCAGAAGACAATGTTCAATCACATACTGAGGAGTGCATGTGGCTGAATGGGATTACAAGAACGCCAGATTTCTTAACTACATTCCAGTCAATCTGTATTTAGCGCTAAAGACACCCATTCATGCAACAGTCATTTTACTATAATTTTGTATGCTATAGGGAAGCAGTTTCCTGGACTTTTCAAAGTGGAAACAGTTTGCTTCTGTTCATAGAAGAGGTAACAAGAATTATCTGAAGCAGGAACAGTGAAACAAAACAAAAAAAACCCCAAAAGTCTCTGTTATAAATTATAGCTTCATTGAGTTTTGGGATAGAAGCAGAGACTGAGAGATTGTTATCAAGATGTGACAAAGTACAGTAAGACCCTGAGTTATATTTCCTGATCCCAGTCATATGACTTGAGTCAGGACTGCAAAAGTTTGGGTTTGTCACATAATAGAGGTCAGTATTCACTGTACAGTTGTATCATCTTGTTTTGTGCCTAAGAAACCAAGTTTGTCCATTTTAAACAGGACAACCAGATGCAAAGAGCACAAGGACACATAGAAGATATATTGCAATATTACTGAAAAACTACTGGAGATGAAACAAAATTAGAGTCTTTTATCCAAACTTCAATCCAAAGCTAAACTTTAAGATAAATACCATCCTGCACCCGTTCTTTGAAAAAAACAAATCAACAACCCCCTTTTAGCCATAATGCAGTTCCTTTCTTCAGATCATTGTCAAGAACAGACACAGAGAAGGCCAAACAACAGTAACAGCAGCTATAGCTAGTACAGGGCCCCCAGGCACAGAAGGGGGGAATTCATGGGTGCCCACTTTATGCTGGCAGAACTGATGCAAAATCATCAACACCAGCTCCAAGTGTCCCACAGGCAATATCCAGTGTAAGGGGGCTGCCCACCAGGTCTGGAGCCTTGCTACTAGCTCTGCATCCCCAGCAGGAGCTCCTAATATAGGAAGCATGTCAGGGGCTTTCCACAGCAGGCCAGGAACGAGCTGTAGGCAGAGAGGAGTATGCTGTTACCACCTGGCTATTCTGCATTGATATAACAACAGCCCATAGGGACATTCTACAGGGACACTCATTAGGGCAGCACCCAGCAGCCCCAGAATAGCGGTGGCATAAGCCAACCCCTCTCAGTCCCTGCATTGGGTTCTTCACCAGACCAGGGATGAATCTGTTCCAGAAGCAGCTACAAGAACAAGACCACCAGTGCTGGTGGCCTTCAGCTGTATTGTTACGGGCTGAAAACCAGTACTGTGACCTGGCAGATATTTCAGCTTTGTACAACGAATATCACACAAGCTGCATGTACATACGGTAATGTGACATGGGAGAAACCCACAGACACTGTAGTTGAATCCTCTCCAAAACCACATACTCCTATTTAATTCATGATGAGCACCACTTGGTGCAGCAAAAGAAGCTGCTTGTGTGGCCCAAGCCTAGTCCCCTGCTGCCTATTTCCCTATGCCAGCACATATTCTGAATCACTTCCCGAGGAAAGCAACATTGTGACACAATCTCTCTTCCCCTCTCCCACTCCTCCATGTCATCCAGTTTGCATACTGCTGGCACTCCTACCCCTAGGATCGGCGACTGCTGGTATTTTTCTTCAGGAGGAAAAACGTTCAATGATCCATAGCCATCAAGCAGAGCACATAGTTAACCCATGGAATCATGTGTTCTTATTCCTACTTCCTTCATCCTTCCTCCCCCAGGCCCTCCTATGACTTGACAAACCCACTTGTGGCTGCCTTGTCTTAAATTAGACTAAGTTCTTTGGGCAAGGGACTGTCTCTTCCAATGAGTATGATCAGCATCTAGAATAATGAGTCCTGACTTCACCCCTGGGTGCTACTATAATTATAGAGGTGCTGTTCGCATTACCATACATAAGATCACAGCAGGAGAGGAGCAGCTGTGACCTTGGCTATATTAGTGCCCCTCAGTAGAAATGACAGTCTGGCAGTGCGAGTAGCAGCACCTTCCATGAATGGACAGAGGTTCAGCATTTCACTGATTGATCCACAATGGGCAAGAACTGAGATGCACTTTCTGCTGAGCATTTAATTCAGATTTACACTGATGAACCCATCCAGCCTCATCCAGCCAACTCTCTGGGCCAATGAGCTCAAAGGCAACACTCAGAGTCACAGAGTTTAAGGCCAGAATAGACCACTAGATCATCTAGTCTGATCTCCTGTGTATCACAGACCACAGACATGACCCAACACCTGCACACTAAGCCCAACAATGGAAATGAGACCAAAATAAATGAGTCCCACAGAAGACTAGACTATTATGTACCACAGGCAGAGAATAGGAGGGAGTGAGGTACACTAGTGCTTGAGGCCCTTGCAATGGCAGGGAAATGATTGAATGTGATATACCCACATAATCCTGACTTGTGACCCTCACCTACATGCTGCAGAGGAAGGCAACAAAAACCCCAAGGTCACTGCCAAACTGACTTGGGAGAAAATTCCTTCTCAATCCTACACATGGCGATCAGTTAGATCTGTGCAGGTGAGCATTAAGCGTCTGAGAATGTTCGGTGCCCCCTCAGACCACTGGCCCTCCCCATCCAGTGACCCATCTCCAGCCCTGGCCATCCCTGATACTTCAGAGGAAGGAGATTTAAAAAACTCCCAGAATATATTGGGGCAGGAAAACAATGCCTTCCTGATCCCTGCAGGTGACCAGCTGGAACCCTGAAGCATGAGCCTGAGCCCTGGTCTACACTACGAGGTTAGGTCGAATTTAGCCGCTGCCATGACTATTGCATAAGGACAGTAAAATACCCAGAATGCTTCTCTCCAGGTTATTTTGATACTGTCATAGCCCTCACTCTGCTGCTCATCATACTTTATACTTTATCCCTCTTAGTTGGAAACCCAGATATTCCAAAATAATGTCTAAACAGGACTTTTGAATCCAAATATCAGTTCCTTTCCAAAATCTGATTTCAATATTAAAGTAACGTTCAGAGAACCAGACCCTCTACTGAAGTAAATCAGCACAATTCTACTGAAGGCAATAGAGCTACAGTGATTTATACCAGTTAAGCCCCTAATCTGCATTCATCAGCATACAGCAGACAGTGATGTACGTGTGCTATTGATGGAAAGTGGCTGATTTGTTTCAGTTTTGTTTGCATGCATATTAAATTGCTTAGGCATCTGTTTGGTTTGTAAAATCATCATTTCAAAGACATTAATCTTCACAAATTATTTCAATTGGTGATACTATTGCAGAATTAAATATTGTGTTTACAGTTACACTATTGATTTTGACTATTTATTACAAAATTTTACTTAGAGGAGTACTGGAGAGATTCCCACTACATATACACACAAACTATCATCTAACCCTAATCCATAGGTCTAAGACACAATCTCTCCAGTGCTCCTCTTTGCGCTATACATCAAGCCCTTCTCTGAGGCTGTGGCATGAAAACCACAATCTAGTCCTCATATATAGCTTTATAACATGCTACATGTAGGTGTAGTAAACAACTCTTCTACCACAGTCCACAAAGGTTGGCAATTATCTAATTTCTCTCCCTTCCTTCTATTTAAACTATAACCCCACTTGGGACCTAGTGCAAATTCTAGAGAGCAAGTGTAGTATGTTCTCCTTGGCCAGCATGGCTCTGTAAGACAAGAGCTGCACCCTGTACTTAGTGAAGCTGCCAAAAGGTCTTAATGATGCAAGATGACGTTTTGGATACTCTGTGTTAAACATTGTGCGGCTTCGCGAAACTACCTGGCGGGTTTCCTCCTGAAATGAACATACCTGTCAGTAATACAAATAATTCTGAGCACTTCTTAAAGACTCTTAACTCAAGCTGTATCAACTGACAGAATGAATCTCTATTATTCTTAGCTCAGAAAAAGCTCAGACTCAGCGCAGTATTTGAATAAGATCAGATGATGGATGAAAACCAGCTAGCTCAGGGGTTCTCAAACTGGGGGTCGGGACCCATCAGGGGGTCACAAAGTTGTTACATGGGGGGTCGCGAGCTGTCAGCCTCCACCCCAAACCTTGCTTTGCCTCCTGCATTTATAATGGTTTTAAATATATAAAAAGGTGTTTTTAATTGATAAGGAGAGGGGCTTGCTGTGTGAAAGGGGTCACCAGTACAAAACTTTGAGAACCACTGAGCTAGCTGAAGCTGAACCCCAGCAAGATAAAAGCTGGTGAGCAGAGAAAAGCATTTTCAAGAGTTTGCAGCCACAGTGCAGCTTTCTTTGGTTGAAAGTACATACTCACAACTGTCAATTCAGACAGTAGTTCAGGAGCATTCTTTGATTCCTAGCTTGTGCTAAGCTCTCGAATAGCAACATCCACAAGCAATGCCTTCCATCATATCCAGCTGCCCAGGAGACTCCACCCATCTTGGAGGACAATGATCTGGCCTCAGTTATTCATGCCTTTGTAATTTTACATCAATGCAATATACCTGGGCATGAAGCCTTCAGCTCTTAGGAAACTCCAATGCTACAGAATACTGCAGCACATCTCTTCAGCAATACAAAACTACCATAAGAGCACATTAGTCCTCTGCCTTCTAAATTTTCTGAAGGGCCAGTCTGTGTTTGTGCAATGAACACCCCCAGGAATCAAGGACCATCACAAACCTCATCACATTCCCTCTAAAAGCAAGGCATATGTCTTTGACCATGCCTTCTCTAATATATATACATAGCAATAGGTATATTTAAATAAACAACAAAGAACTACCATAACAAGATACTCCTCCACACATACTTCTCCCCCTATGGAAAGCATGAGAGAACAAACACATGACAGATATTAGTCAGTTTATTCTTAGGCACGCTGAATCATATCCAGATTGAAGCAATTGTCACATTTACAGAGAAAGTAACTGCAGTTGGGCATATGTGAAACTCTAGCAGCAGAATTCACAACTCCGGAGAAACAATTCTGCAGTAGCAAGAACTTTACTTTTTAGTTATCAGATTTTTCTATTAAATGTTCAAAAATGTTCTGTGCATTATTTGCTATCCACCTCAACAACACTATTTTCATATGGGATCTGTGCTTGTTTCGGCTTTGCTACTAGAATAAAATGCAATGTTAAGGTTGCACAAATGCAAATGGCAAGGCTTTGCTACTGCAATTGTGCAAGTTAGACATCATTTATTGTCTAAAATTTCACCACCTTGTTGGCATATGGGACACTGAAGCATCTTGTCAAACATATGATGCTAAATAATTTATACACTGCAATGGTTTATCATAAATCAAGTTCTGAAGAGCTCTTAGTCAAACCACCAGACTCCACAGCTTTAAAAAGAAGAAAATCTTATTTTAATAATGCAAGAACACAATCTTGATTTCACATAATGGACCCGATGCACTCTGTTTATAGACTTTGTTTGAATTCATTTATTCCTGTTTTATTATAAGAAATAACAAATTAATCAGTCAGCAGATATTATGAAAAATAGGGGCTTTCTTCTTCCTTGCAGAGGCTGGGAGAATAGTGAGACAATTGGGAAGCCTCTTCTAAAGATTACAATTGCTTGCAGGTGGCAGTCTCTGAGCAGTACTTGTGCTACTGCCATTGGCGCTACCCTCTGTTCTGAGGGCCAACTGTGATTTCATGTTTTCCACAACCTTTCTGTATCTCTACAGCTTCATATCTCACAATACAACTCATCTTCTGGGACCTCACCTTTTATTAGCACAAGTGACTAATCTCAGGAAGCTGAAATATACAAATGAAAGTATGGAAAACTGTATGTGTAAAGCTATGACTCCGACATCATCACTTCAAATGTACTGTTCCAGCTATTTTTTGTTGAGCTGCATATTTCTGAACTTCATCCAGTATTTTCAAGACCAGTTTACAATCTTTGGGCCCCAGCAGGTTATGTGATACAGGGCTGACCATTTCACAGTAGTAGGAACCCAGAGGGAAGAATGTGCGTCCAAGATCTGGAGAGTCTCCTATTCATTCATTTACAAAGGCCAGTGAAATTGCACAGCTTTTATCACAAGCTCCAGCGACATGGGGCACTTAGTTTTACCTGTACCTCAGACACAGGCAAAACTCAGATAAGTGAACTCAATCAAGATCATGAGTAAGGGGAAGACAAATACAGAACAAACAACACTGCTTCCTTGGAACAAAAGATATTTCATTATATTTTTAATCCATATTCATCACCCGATATGCATTGTCTGAGGTCAAGACAATAAGGGACTCAAATATTTGTTTAAAACCACAAGCAGCAGTGGTAGGAGTAGTAGTACCCAATGTTTATATTATGGTAATGTCCAAAGGCCCTAATCTGGACTAGGGCTCAGCAGAGCTGTGTGCAGTACAGACGAGAGAGCATCCCTGCCTTGAAGGGCATATAGTGTAGTCCCTCAAAGAACACGATCAAGGTATGTACCACTGGCTTCCATGAATTCAGCATCCAGGCAGCAATCCTGCAGCTCCCAAGAAAGGCCAAAACAGAACCTACAACTAGCATAAAAATACATATTCCTGACAGCGAGTAGCCAGTGACTCCATTGGTGTACTGATTGCTCCTTTTCACTTCTCACGTCTTGAACAAATTTGTACTGGATATCTCTGGGGGATAATTTCATGTGCTTGCTTAAGACTAGGAACGGTTTATGGAGGATGGCCCTTAATGCAGGATTCACTGTGCAGGAAATCTCTTTTGAGGGAATGTGTAAAATGCTTGAATAACTAAAGCTGAAAGAATACAATAAAACACAGCATTGAAGGGGGAAGGGACAACTGACACATGGTGGAGTGTTGCTCTCAGTGTATCATCCATGGCACTTAAGTATAGCTCACAAGAGTGTCCCATATAATTCCACGCAGGGCCGGCTCTAGGCACCAGCGTTCCAAGCATGTGCTTGGGGCGGCACTTCTCAAGGGGTGGCATTCTGGCCCTTTGGGGACGGCACTCCATTTGGTTGTTGTTGTTGTTGTGGTTTTGCTTCGGTGCCAGCACTCCGTTTTTTGTTGTTGTTTTTTCGCTTGGGGCGGCAAAAAACCTGGAGCTGGCCCTGATTCCACAGCATTAACATATTTACCCATGAGCGGTTTAGGATCACACAAAAAAGCCAGAACTGTTGTCTAATTAGAAACAGATATCCCTCTGTTTATGCTGGTGTTTAAAAATTAAAATATATTATTGTTTCTGCTCATTCTAATTTGGGGTAAATATCTTCAGTTTTGCTGCTTATGAAGGATTAACTACATTTATCTGAGCTATTGCTAATTGAGACTGTTCTAATAAGGCAGGTGCTGTGCAAGTGACCCAAACGTAGCTTAGCAATGCAACTTCTACAGTATTCCAATTCTATAGGTCTGACCAGAGGGTGCTAATCATGCTGATTTTTGCCAAACTTATTTGATTTATGGTGCTGACAAGTATCCAGTGGGAGCGACACTGAGATTATCAAACTCATTTTCACTTTTGACCCATACCCAATTTCAGCCTATTGTTGGTCTCCGGAGAGAAAAGGCTGGTTTGCTATGCCACTGTGCCATTGAATTCCCTAGCTAAACCTTAACTCTGCCACAGAACCATATGGTGCCAAAGCTGTTCTCAATTCACTGTCCAAAGGCTTCAGTTTCTAACGCTGATTATCCCTGACCATTCGCAACCAACAATATTAATTCAAAAACACAAAAACAGAAAATAAGGCTGCACAGGCATACAAGAAAACTCCGATAGAGGACAAAGTGCAAGGCCACCTTCCCCCAGAGGAGAATGTGCTCATCGCTGTGCAAATGGCTGCACACAAAATTGGCAGTAATTCACTTTGCACAGTATAATATCTGGAAATAATGCAAAGATGCTAATGGTGAATGCTAATTGGAAAATTTCATCTGACAAGCTGTTTTCTATATTACAGCTCTCCAAGCTCATGCACCCTGTAAAAAGTGAATTGGGATAGCTGACTGTCTTTTGCTGTTAAACTCAATGTGCTTTCTGCTAGCAACTTCAGAGGAGCAGTCCCTGCATAAAATGTACTACTATAGAATCCACTGCACTGTCAGAGCCTGGAGCTAGAACCCTTTAGCATAACCACTGCTCCTCTCGAGTCATGACTCAATCTTTCCCTCTTCACTAGGACAATGACAAGGAGCAGTGCGCAATTTAAAATACACCAATTATCCTCAGGACTAGAGATCTACATTTATTGCAGGGGTGGCCAACCTGTGGCTCCGGAACCACATACGGCTCTTCAGAAGTTAATATGTGGCTCCTTGTATAGGCACTGACTCCGGAGCTGGAGCTACAGATGCCAACTTTCCAATGTGCCGGGGGGGAGGGGGAGTGCTCACTGCTCAACCCTGGCTCTGCCACAGGCCCTGCCCTCACTCCACCCCTTCCTGCCCCCTCCCCTGAGCCTGCCCTGCCCTCGCTCCTTCCCCACTCCTCCCCAGAGCCTCCTGCACACCACAAAAGAGCTGATCAGGAGGTGTGGGGAGGGAGGGGGAGGCGCTGATTGGTGGGGCTGCCAGTGGGCGGGAGGCACTGGGAACGGGGCAGGGAGCTGATGGGGGGGGGGCTCCTGACATATTACTGTGGCTCTTTGGCAATGTACATTGGTAAATTCTGGCTCCTTCTCAGGCTCAGGTTGGCCACCCTTGGTTTATTGGTTCATTTGACTCATATGAAGTGAGAGAAATGAATTTAATAAGTGAATTTAGAATGATTTATGGATTAGGGTCTGAGAGCACTTCAACAGTAATACTTAGAGCTTGCCTGCTTGTTACCCATATCAATACAAGGTTACTTGGAAATAAATTTAGTGAGTGTTCCTGTACATACCCGCTGTTTCTCAGGGTCGACATATCGAATGCCAAAATAGTCTTTTTCCAGTAAGCTGTAATAGTTGCAGATATGGTCTATGAGAAACTGACCTTTGGTCTCCTTCTGGAAAAGAAAAAAAAAATTAGTAACCTTATATTGTATTACTCTAAATACACTCAGCACACATTCCAAACCCATTATTTGTGAACTCTTAGAAGTCTAATAAAAAGAGTTAAAGAAGGTGGGAATAAGAGCTTTTATTGCAATCAAGTGAGAACAAAAACAATGAATATCCACTTCCCCTGAAGAGATACAAAAAATAAAATGTATTCTAAAAATGCTATTGTATTCATCCCTGTGTCTTCACAAATTGCTACATCAGAACAAAGGGTGGCATTTCCTCAGGTATGCTCCTGATTACTTCTAAAATTGCACATTTAGAAAATCCACTATACACTGTTAACCATGTTTCTGTGGGATGTTAGTCTGTCCACTTAACCTTATGTCCACACCTTATCTATCCTTCTCTGCAGACATAAGCATTTTGCATAATGGCCATTTATTTAGCCACAGAATTTCAAACCATTCACGTGTTTTTTGCATTCATAAGACTTATGTGTTGGACCTGATTTTTCACTGCTAAGATCTGTTTGCAGAGGCACACCCACTCTGAGTGCATCACTACAGATGCTCTCATTTGTTGTACCCACTCATATGTGCATGCAATTTATGGATTTGAGTGCTCACATAGATGTGGATAAATCAGGTGTAGAGATGCCCACGTACCTTGGGGCTGAAGATCAGATTCCTTACTATACACCAATACCCTAAAGACTTAGGGGGGAGGGATAGCTCTGTGGTTTGAGCATTGGCCTCCTAAACCTAGGGTTGTAAGCTCAGCCCTTGAGGGGACTACTTAGGGGTCTAGGGCAAAATCAGTACTTGGTCCTCCTAGTGAAGGCAGGGGGCTAGACTTGATGACCTTTCAGGGTCCCTTCCAGTTCTAGGAGCTAGGATGTCTCCATATATTAAAAATTATCAGAGATTTCTCATTTAAAAAAAAAAAATAAAACCTAGCCACAGACAAACCACATGAGAATTTTCATCTCTAGTCAGACAACTGTGGAAGAAAGGCTTCCAAAAAATGCAGATGTATGAAATATCCCTGATATTAAAGGCAGAAGTAGTATTTATTGTATACTATACCTACCAATAGTTTAAAGTTACAAATACCAAAGGGATATTTGTGAATAAAGATATCAATATACTTTTTAACTCTACTGAGATACATAGGATTAGGATAGTTTTGTGGGTTTTTTAAAGTGACACGGCGGCAGGAAATGTTAAATAATTTACTTGAAAAATAAATATAATTGGTAGATATTCTGTATTTCTCATTGCTTCTCACAATGACCTTCAGTGAAAAGAACTCCCCACCTACTAAGAAAAACAGTGAAAGTCAGAGAGCCAGGGGATAAAAGCCTATGCTAAATGTCTAGCACAAAGTATCATTTGTCTTTCTTTGGACCTTTTTGGGGCTAGGGGATTCCTAGTGCCTCTACCCTCACAGCACAGGTTGTAGGGGGGACTTAACTGCCACATCTGCACAGATCATTTAATCCAGTATCCCCTCTGATAATTGCCAATACCACAAAAAGAACAGGAGTACTTGTGGCACCTTAGAGACTAACAAATGTATTAGAACATAAGCTTTCGTGGACTACAGCCCACTTCTTCGGATGCATAAGAAGTGGACTGTAGTCCACGGAAGCTTATGCTCTAATAAATTTGTTAGTCTCTAAGGTGCCACAAGTACTCCTGTTCTTTTTGCGGATACAGACTAACTCTGAAACTTGCCAATACCAGTAATTCTAGAGGAAATTCTGGGGAACCCCATCTAGAAATATATGGAAAAACTACCCATGAGGTTAAAAGATTACTTACACTCTAAAGCATGAGGGTATTTAACCCCATCCAACTACATACATTTTGTTTTAATTTAGCCAGTGTAAACTAATCCTTTCCTGAATCCTGTAAGCTTTGGCTTCAATGGTATTTTCTAGCAATAAGTTCCACTGGTTAATTAGGTGTAGTATAAAAAAAACAGAATATAAACTACCTAAGGAAACCTTTAATTTTTCATTCTGAAAGGAGTAAGATCATTTACAAAATCCTTAACGCTGATTCACTCCAGCAGGTTTAAAAAAAAAACACCACAACAATTAAGCAGGTTTTGAGAATGTCACAATAAATTTAAACACACTGAAAAACTTTCATCACACATGGGGTACATTCAATTGTTTGAAATTAAACCCACATTTTGCACAACAATGCTGGTATCCAGCCAGGCATAAGAGGCCTTTTGTATAGAACACATCACACTGAATAAGTTATTCCTTTGTTTCCTTGTTATCAGCATGAGTCTAATGACGATCAAGCTATAAAATGACATGGGATTCAGAGCAAGCAATACTTTCCAAGTGAAACTCTCTCATCACCATAGCTCCAAAATGCACAGGGTCAAATGCGTTTACAAAATTAAGAAAGCACAGCATGCTTTTTTCCCTAAAGGGTATGTTGAACTACAGAAGTTTACTTTCGGAACTTCTATAACAATCCTTCTATGACAGCTGGAGTTCCAATCTGCTTGTTGTTGCACTGTTTCTCATGATAGTTACATATGAAAATTTCACTAGTATTGCAAATACTGAGATTTCAGATTACTTATTCCAAGTATTGTATTCTCAGTACTATGCACTCTGATACTATGGATGCACAGAAATACTATGTTTGTCTGATCCCTTGCATCTTGTCGGTACCTAGACTGTGAGCTCTTTGGGAAGGGACTGTCTTTTTTCCTGTATGCCTGTGCAGTCCTCACCACAATAGGGCCTTGATTCTTGATTGGTGCTCCTAGGCACTATTGCAACACACATTATAAACAAACAAATAAATACATAAATAAAATAGACTGGGATTAGATTGACATTAAAGTAAATTAAAAATAGCTCCCTTTCACTCCTCAGACACAATGTCCTTAAGAGACTTTAATTAAACTGCACTACACATGCTGTAGTTACCAACAAGATCCAATGTCTGGAAGTTGAAGCTAGACAAATTCAGACTGGAATTAAGGTGTACATTTTTAACACTGAGGGTGATATACCCACTGGAACAGAGGTTCTCAATCTTAGGGTTGTGACACAGGGGTCGTGAGGTGATTACGTGGGGATCGCGAGCTGTCAGCCCCAGGCCTGGTGTGGAGCTCCAGCTGACAGCCGATCCCCACCAGGCGCAGGGTTGACAGCCCGAGCGTCTGTTAAATTAAATTAACACACACACACACACACACACGTTTTTAATTCATGGGGCGGGGTCGCACTCAGAGGCTTGCTGTATGAAAAGAGTCGCCAGTACAAAAAGTTTGAGAACCACTGGATTAGATGATCACAATGTTCCCTCTGGCCTTGGAACCTACAAATCTATGAACTTCCTTCTTCCTGCTGCCCTTAGCCTCAATGCAGCCTTCAATATTGTGTATCATCACCCACTCTTCCTGGACTATCATGCTTCTCTCTCTCCACTCTCCCCTCCGCATAAAGACGCTTCTTCTGTGGAACCCACAGGGATCACACTTCTTGAGCCTCTGTCCTTTTCCATTTTCCCTCTTTTGACCATCTCTTTCTCACAGTCTCTGCCTTCAAAACCCAGCTACCACTTACACACGGATAGTCCTCACTTGAATCTGCCTTTTGTTTATCATATTCTCTTTGCATCTTCTGTTTCTCCACCATGCATGTATTTAAACCACTCAATTTTTCCTCCTAGTCATTCCTCAAAACTGACTAACATCCTATATTTCAATTTTTAAATGGATGGTTAAATTACAAGCTGTACGGATAGGCAAAAACTAATAATTAGCTCTCCCATCATGCTTGCTATACATAGATCTCATAGCACTTTACAAACCAGGGTGAGTATTATCATCAGCGTTTTACACAAGAGGTAGCTGAGGCACAGAGAGAGATAAAGCGACTTGCCCAAGGTCATACACTGTAAGTAGGGTGACCAGATAGCAAGTGTGAAAAAACAGGACAGGTGGTGGGGGGTAATAGGCGCCTATATAAGAAAAAGTCCCAAAAAACGGGGCTGTTCCTTTAAAAACGGGACATATGGTCAACCTAACTGTAAGTCACTGCAGAGGCCTGGTCTCCTTACTCATCAATAGTCCAGCGCACCTGACTGCTTTCCATAGGTAAAAATTTTGTATATCACGATTAGGCAAAGTGTTACACAGATAACTATGTAAGCAATAACTATTGCAGAGCTTCGTTATTTGTAGAACTACCATTTTACAGGCAAGTTTTGGTACGTGCATACCGTTTTGGTATGGATACAGTTGCTCTTCCCTGAATCCTCTTCATTGTTTAAAAACTTTCCAGATTCTCTCTAGGGTCCCAATCCAGAGTGGTGCTGAACAGCTTTTACATGGAGTTGTGACTACTCAGCCCCTTCCGGGATTGCTCTCTCCCTCCCTTCTGCATTACAAAGATATATTGAATTTTCTCTCTTCCTCTCAGCCCATCTCTAGCTCATACTCTAGTTATTCAGACTTTTGTCTCTGTGTTGTTAATTCATCTCTAGATTTATTTTTTGCTGTATGTGGCAGCATCTGCCATTTCTGCCCTCCCCCCAACACAAGCATCTCCTGTTGTGTTCTCCCTTCCTCTCATTCCTCTCTACCTCCCATTTCCTATGTATTTACTCTTTACTGTATGTTCCCCTACTCTTCCAATCAAAACCCTGCTTCTTCATGCCCAGGGGATATTACTGCCTTCATTGATCTGCCCTTTGTTTTCCCGGTCATTAATAACTTTCCACACTTCCAAATGATGTTAACCCAGTTTCTCTTTTGTCTCCTTGTATATGCTCACTCCCTGACACTCTCTCTCTCCACCCCTCTCCCACTAAGAGCGCTATAAAATGTCTGCTTCTACAATTGGCTCTGTATAGCCTCAAGGCATTTACAGAATGACTTACTTGTTACTGGAATGGTTTGTGCTGTGGCTTGTTAAACTCTATATGGACACACTAATGAAGGCAGAGTGAACTGTTGGCTCAAAAGGAAGAGGTCTGTACCAAAAACACAAAATGTGAAAAGGGAAGATGTCTATAGGATGCCTCTCTGATTGACCAAGAGAGAAGGTGTACTCATCAGAGCTAGATCTGTGACAGCAAAATCTAAAAGAAACATCTCTCTGATGCAAATTTTAGAGGTCACTGCTACATATGCATTTTGTGTTTGTAAATATGCTACAGAAAGAAAAGCAAAGAGATTAAAACAAGAACAGTGATGCCTTAATACACAGGCAATCAACAAATCTAAAACACAAATTGTTGAAATCCAAGATGCATTTAGTTATAAAATAAGCATGCAATAATCAAATAAACTATCTAGATTTTAGGAATAAAGCCATTTTGGTGAATCACAAAAGGAAGCAACAAGATGTGGATTTTACTAACAAAAATACATAAAGGAATTCCATTTTAAACCAAGAGTTAAAAAAAAAAACCAGACCTAAAATGACATTTTCATCTGACAAAGTTATACAGAGGCAGGAAGAACAGTCAGTGAATACACTAACTTTTATAGACTTACTTTCTAAACCATTCATTTTAATGAGTCTCTTGCATCACCCAAATCACCACACGCAGTATTTGAGCTCATTAGTGTGTGATCAAAGGCTCGAGCAATCATCGTGTTTTTCAAAACAACAAAGCTCTTTTTCTAAAATCAACTGCTGCACTAACCCTATTGCATGGAAAACTGGTGGATCAAAAACTTGAATTGAATAGAATGGAATTTTATTTTATATAATGACTTTCATACGCCAGGTATCCTTAAACTCTTTACAAAGGAGAATGCAAAGATAACCATGTAGGTAAATACATTTCTTATACATTCAACAATAGCTCATATATAACTTTAGGACTTGATCCTGCAAAGATTTAACACATGGTTAAATTTAAGCTAGTGAGCAGTCCTACTAAAGTTAATGGGTTTTGAATTCCACCTGGATTCTTACCAGATTTAAGAAAAAATTCTACATTAAACACCCACAAAGTTACATTTCTCAGAGTTGCAAAATTTTGCCCCTTCCCAGAAACACTGTTTTAAATATTAGTTTAAAATGTTTTAAACTAGAAAAAGTTAGGAAAGTCTCAGTTATAAGTTAATGAGGAAAAAAATCCAAAACTAAATCAGGTGTTCTGAAATTTGGGTGTTGGTCCCCGTGGAGAGGGGATACAGAATGTATTCTGGGGGAGGTGGGCTGAGAAGCTTTAGGGGGAAAAAACCTTACTGCACCCATTTTACCCACAGCAATGAACAACTAGCAAAGCTGATTCCTCCAGACATATCAGGTCCTCAGACGGGTGCTGTGTACGTGACTCTAGATGGTGGTGTGCATTTTGACAGATTTCTGTTAAACTTGCGTAGCATTATGCAAAGTCGTTGCCATCTATACGTTAACCCGTTTGCTACGACACGGTGTGCACATTTAATTGTTAACATCAACCACAATCGCAGTTTTGCTTTTGCTCTTTTTACAATGGATCATTGGCTCTGTTTGAATCAATGCCTTACTGTTTTTAATATTCAATGAGAGTTGCATGATGATTTTTTTAAATCGTTATATGTACCTGTGTGGCGGGGGGGGGGGGGGGGGGTTGCAGGGGAGGGCGTAAACTACTACACAGACACAAAGACGGGGGTGCGACCAAATAAGTTTGAGAACCAATGAACTAAATGAATAAATGTCTTCATATTTTCAAATGTTTTATCCAGTGTAGTTTTAAAGGAAATATGTGATGCTGTTTCTTCCAACCACTTCTCTTCAGACACTACTCTGCACTCTCATAGGCCTCCTGATTGGGAAATGTTTCCTGACATCTGGCCCATCTTTTGTAAATTTCATCTCATTATTCAGAGTTATATTCAGGCAGATTACCCTAAAACATTTCTGTTTACAACCTAACATACTTGCAGAAGGTTTTCATATTCCATTTAGAGAAGGAACTTAGGCTGAGATCTGGTTTGCTATTTTAAAAGCAGCCTCTAGTCTGATTCTGCAAAGACCTATGGGGCGGGCCATAAATTACATAAGTCATTAGGGGATGAGTGCGTCCTAAATCTTTCATGATAGACCATTTGTTTCAGTGTTACAAGGTGGTGGGTGGGTCTTAAAAATCATCAAAATATGTGCTGTGTAACTTATGGATAGCTCCTAAGAATGAGTAGTTTTACCTGTGTGAATAGTCCCTTTGATTTCTATTGGGCTACTTATATACAGTTACATGCATTGCTTAAATATTCGAGAGATTAGGCCTTACAGCTGCATACTTTCACAGTCCCATTTTAAAACAGGTTTTAGTTGAATTTGCTTGTGTACAGAAAATACCATCTGAATGAAAACAAACAATATATTATTCCGTATAATATTGTAGCAGAGATAGTTTATAATATTAATGGGACACCATTACTTTGAAATCTAGCCAAAGTTAACAAAGTGGGTTTGAAATAGAAGCACCTGCTTCTCTGAGCCCCCCTGTCAATTGTGGTGGTTTTGCAATGCTTTCCCCTCTCCTGTGATATATGCAGAAGGCCCAAAAAAGCAGCAGGGGAAACTGACTGAACTGATTATATGCAAGTGATCTCAAATGCACAAACTAAATAAACTAAATAAACTGGAAAGAGGCAATTTCCTTTTCCTCTCATCTTTTTAAATTATAGTTAATGCTAGATGTTCCTTGTAACAATGCTAGGTGTTCCTTGTAACAATGGTAGAAACTAGGAAATTATAGTAGGAAACAGGTTTTCAGACAAAGAGCGATATTTCAGTCTGAAGAATTTATATGTCATAAAGGATTTATATATGGAAAGAAATACCAGAAGCAGCACATGATACCACTGAAGTCTGAGATCATAATGAATGATTTAGCAAAACAGAGAGCGGTGTAATGGTTAGTCAATCCATGCACTGCAGAAACCATAAACAGCTGCTTTCATGATTATTGTAACGTTGCTGAAAACGCTCTTGAGCTTTGACAACTTACTGATATTGGTCTTTTCTTAACTATATTTTTGGTACACTTGTCACATACGGTAAAAAATTTATATGTTAAATACAGTTCAAAAACTATTCTTATTTGCAAAGGAATATGGACAATTTCAGTAAAAAACTGCCAATCACACACAACAGAGCATGAGAATCGATTTGGATCTTAGAATAATAAATATCAAATTCATCCTGAAACTCAACAAAGCACCCATAATAGAGCCGGGTTTCAAATGAAACGCAATCCTTCCCCAAAATGTCAATGCATGAAAATAATGTATATGTTAGAGTGTAACATTCTTGTAAGCAGATGACAAAAAGGCTTTACTAAAGTACATTACTTGAAACTCAACACACACACACACACACACACACACACACACACACACACAGTCAAAGCCAGACTGGGTCAATACAGAAATTAAAACAGCTGCAGGGGCATGAGGGCAACACTCAGGCCAGATTTCTAAAACCTGCCAGCTAGAAATCTCAGAGAATTTTGTTAAGGCCTGGTGACCATCAAATGTTTCTCAAGCAGATGATACAAGACAGCTGGAGAGGAACAGAGTGGAAGTCACAAAAGCATACAAAATGGAAGAGCTGAAATATTCTGGAATGTAAATCAACAAAGTGTCCTTGAAATACTGAATAAGAATGCCAAACAATTAACAAACCATTTAAACTTTTTTTTAAAAGCAGTACCAAGTAATCCAAACCCAACATGTGACCTCCATCAAAGCTGATTTGGAGTATCTAAAGGGCAATGTCATCCATATTCCGAGGAACACATTTTTATAATGGCCTTAAATCAAATCCCCAAACAGCACAATCTGTGCACAGAGAGAGGTATTTGCACTTAGAAGTTGAATAGTCAGAGGCAGCATTGTCTGACTTGTCTGTGTAAATCAATTAATGCACAATAGATATGTATAGTTTCAAAGGCTGTGTTTAAATATTTGGCCCTGATAGCACTCCAGATCTAAAAAACATGAAAGGAAAAAAAAGATAAATGTTAAATCTTGTAAATGACAGGATTCCTAGCATAAACAAGGTCAACCTTTTTGTTGCAAACATCTGTTAAAATTCACTTTACTGTAGGATCAGAGTTTTGTTTTCTATTCACTGCTGAAGCTTCAAGTATGCATCAAATAGATGAGAAGAGTAACAAAGAAAAAAATGTAAAAGCAAAAACAACGGACAACTCCCAAGCCCAGGGCCTGATCTTGTAAAGTCCTCCAACCCCTCACAAAAGGCACTCAGCAACTCTCAGGATCGGGCCCTTTTTTCCTGGTTGTTGTTGTTGTTTTCAGATTTGGCTATAAACACAACACAAATATGACACTTAGCAGGAGCGGCGCCAGGGTTTTTGCCGCCCTAGGCAGCAGCGCCCTAGGCAGCAGCACTTCGGCAGCAGGTGCCAGAGTGAGTGAAAGACCCGCCGCCGAATTTCTGCCGAAGACCCGGAGCGGAAGGATCCCCCGCCACCAAATTTCCGCCGAGGGCGGCAAAATGCCACCCCCTAAATCCTGCCTAGGGTCGCCTAGTAGAAGCGCCGGCCCTGACACTTAGTACATACAAGCTTTGAATGTCATTATAGTGCGGTTTTACTTAACTGCAACATGTAGGGTGACCAGATAGCAAATGTGAAAAATCAGGACAAGGGGTGGGGGGTAACAGAAGCCTATATAAGAAAAAAAAAAAAATCGGGGCTGTTCCTATAAAAACAGGACATCTGGTCACCCTAGCAATATGGCAAATTTACAGATACATAGCTGTACTTATTAGGCCATATCCTTCAAGGCTGGCACTTAGTCAATAAAAAGATCATGCTGACTGTTGTGCATTTAAAATCTCATACCATAATAATGCAGCAGTATAGCTTTTTTCTTCTTGGCATTTTGTTTGCCTAGTTTCTCTATTTACAAGAGAGAGAGAAAACTATAATTGTTCCCACATTCAGAGAGAGAGAGTCTGATTCTCCTCCCAAGTAGAGAAGATTTACACTGACAGAGTTGCACCTAGTTTACATTTATGTAAGAGGAGAATCAGGACTACTATGTGCATTTACTTGAGTCCATAATTTTATACTAAAATAAAGTGGCTAGTCGACATGCATTTATTTGAATGTGAAATGTGAGAATCAAATAAGTGATCTGAGCCTATTTATTTGAATGCTGTCACAGATATAAGGCATCAACATAAACAGAGACAATACATGCACTTGCTCCGATCCTGCAAACGTTTTTACACATGTGAGAAGCCTCAATAGCTGTAACTGTGCATGCAAAAGGTGTTTGCAAGAGACTGTAACTTGCAGAATGATCCATCAACAGCCTGAGAGAGTTAACAATTCAAAACTGTCCGGAGGACACATTTTTCGGACAAAACTTTTTTTTTAAATGAAGATTTGGGTCAATCAAAACATTTTGTGAATTCATGTCAAATTTACCAAACTTTGTTCAAAAATCCAAAATAGTTTAAAAAAATCAAAACATCTCATTTTTACATTTTTAAAAATGAAACATTTCATATTTTTCCTCAATTTTTTTTAAATAAACTAGAAAATAAAATATTTCATTTTGGGTCAAACAAAGCATTTAGTTCAAACTAACAAAAAAAATTAATCTTTTCGGTTCAGCCAGAAAACCGAAAAATCAATTATTTACACAACTCTGCTGCGGATACTCCCTGACCATCACCTCCTTCATTCCTCAGCTCTTCTATCACTATGTCCAGTCATTCATTTCAAGCAGCAAGAGCCTTTTCTTTCTACATTGTTGTATAATGAATAACTTGTGCTTTCATCCTAGCAGGAACACAAAGTCCATGCTGTTGATATTTACGGTACTCTGCAGCCAAATACAGAGGACTTGCACTTTTACCCAGAAATGTAGCTTTAAAAGGACATCTGGGAACAATCCTCTGTTCATTTGTGTTTTGGAACAGTCAACATTATGTTTGTTTTCATTTGCACTGGTGTAGCAATAAAGCTCACTGAGTAGCACTGCCAGATAGGGCCATGTGCTGTGAGAATTGGACCGATTTTAAAACAACATTGTAGAGGCTTCTTTTGCTGCTTTTGGGGGGTGAAGTTGGGGAGGAGAGAGAGCGCGCACCAGCCTGCATTTTCCAATACGGAAAAGATTTTTAAAAACTGAATTCTGAAAGTTCAAGTCCTGCGCTAGCAAGCAAGATCCAGCCAGTGACAGGATGGCAATAACTGCCGGCAGCGAGAGGTACCAAACCGAGCTCATGTGTTGAAGCTGAATCCCAATCCCTATCCTTGCCACCCACTCACTGTGAGGCTCTGGGCAAGGGTTTTATGACTCGGTGAGCTCAGTGGGATTACTCATGGAAGTAACTGCTCATCAATGTGAATAAACTGGCCCTCAACCTCTCTGCCTCCATTTCTCCCATGTGTAAAAAAAGAGGCAGTGCTAGCCTGTTGGGTGCCCTATGCAGGAATACAACACACACTAACACATATGTTAAAAAATCCATGTTAAATAAGGTGAATGGTATTTTGGAAATAATACTAAATCAGGAGCCCCTTGAGCTGTTTCTGGCCCTAAGCAATTCTTAGTCTGCTTATGCCTAGCTGCACCACTGTGTATAACGGAGATAGTAATAATCACCCTACATCA
The DNA here is from genome assembly GCF_013100865.1 of Trachemys scripta elegans. Taxonomy (NCBI): domain Eukaryota; kingdom Metazoa; phylum Chordata; order Testudines; family Emydidae; genus Trachemys; species Trachemys scripta. Next base: position 87,304,486 of record NC_048303.1, on the reverse strand, counting down.
GAGGAGTTTTGTGAAATTAGATGTTTAGATTAACAGTGCTTTGAAAATACAAGCACAGTATAAAAACTGTGACCTATCAATGACATTCTCCTTTTCCTCTCACAACTAGCTCCCTCCAATATGTTGTGAGTAACAGGTTGTAATTATTCACTTCTAAGTTGCAAAATTTATGGAATACCATGAAGATCCAAATGTTATTTTCACGTTTAACAAACAAAATGAAAAACAATGTCAAGGAGGAGTTGGAGCTGAGTAAAGCCCAGCTTGGAACTGGAACATTTTATGCCAGGAACAAAACAATTATGCCAAAAAAAATGTCTTTGCTCTGGAAAAGTTCACACAGTAAATGTCCACAAGTCTGAAACATCATTATTACCAACCCCTCTAGATTAGCTCAAAAGCAAATACTGCAACAAGCACATTTACCAGCTGGTCAGTCAAAAAGCCCTCTCCCCTAGACTACCTTTGCATGAATCAGGACTTGCACATGGTGTGTTTTACTCTGTATATTCAAACATCTAGGTACATTTTGTATAACCATGTCCAACATTAAAATACGCAGGTTGTTGGAGGGTTTTTTTTTAACTCATGGTTAGTAATGCATTTTGTAACAAATAAAGCTCCCTCATTATGCAATGCTCTAAATTTAGATTTTGTAGAAACTAGGTGTTTTCCAAACCCCATTCATCTGTGCTTTCATAGCGATTCCATCACTGTATATAGGCACACCTAACAAACAAATTAATAAACACGTCTATTTTTTAAGATTTTTTTTATTTATTTATTTTATTTTAAAAACATTCCTCTGCAATGTTGGAAACACAAACACAGCATCACCACATACCTGTAAACCAGAAAGTGAAAGTATATAAAATCTGAAAGTCAACTAACTGATTGGTCTTGATTCACAGGCCACACTGATTGAGTGAAGTGAGGGGAACAAACAAAGCAATTGGATGAATATAGAAAATTACTGTCAAAGGACGGGAAGTGATAATCTAATCCAAAACAATATCAATTATTAGAAAAAATAGCTACTTGTGAACAATACACACACACAAAATAAAATTTATAGAAGATATCTTATTTACAGTAAGGTAAAGGAAATGTGGGGATACACAAAACAAAAGCACAGTGGAGCTACAAGGACATGAGCCAGTTTAATTAGGAGTATGGCAGTCTCTAGTGGTGCCTTTTCATGCAAAAATACACCACATTTAGTACCAGTGTGAGCTTTGAACTATATAAAACAAGCACCTCTGGCTTAAGAAGGCAAGAGTATACGGAACTGTAGGTATTATAATTATACTGTACAAGAATCTTCTATCTTGAGCATGCAGAGCTGATCTTTATTTATAGAATATGTAAGCCTATGGGTTTTTTAAGCCAAGGGCTCAGACTTCAAAACCCACGGTTCTCTCTTGATGCCACCTGGTAACGATGCTTTCTGTACATGCACTGTGCAGCCATGGATTGTTCATTTCGCGTCTGCATAAAAAATATATATTTCCAAACATATTTAATAATTTTCCTCTCCCTGACCAAAAAAACAACAACAATAATATCAAACTGCAAAAGCATCTGAATTGCCTTTGTCAATGCCTACATCTTACCCAGGATTATGTGATCAAGTCTTATTTCTCCCACAGGCAATGGAAAGGATTAGCTTAAAAGGAAGAAACACACTGCAATCTCCAATGTGCCATAACTCAGGAGACAAATTCAAGAACTGTATGAAAGATATAAAGATACACCACAGAGTAGTTTTCTTACATAAGATTTATTAGCTGATGGACTTACTTCTGCAGAAGGGCCTGGATTGAACAACAACATGTCTCCCACATGGGCCGGGGTACTACAATGCTGTTTGCAAACCTGATTCATGGATTTGCAAATGGGATCCGAAAACATTTTTAGAATGACATTGCTATCTCCAGGGCCAGGTTTCTGAGCCCTTAATTATTACTCAAGCCCCAAGTGTTAATTAATAATTACTGAAGTGGAATAAAATCCTTTCCCTCTATTTCCCTTTGACCATTCAGGAACAAATGACTAAAGCTTTGTCTACACTGGATTTTCATCAGTAAAACTTTCGTCGTTCAGGCATGTGAAAAAACACCCTTCCACCCCCCAAATAATGAAACTTTTACCAATGAAAAGCACCAGTGTGAACACCGCTTTGTGGGTGAGAGAGCTCTCCTGCTGACAAAGCTACCGCCTCTCACTGGGGCTGGAATTTTTTTTTTGTCGGCAGGCGAGGTCTCTCCTATTGACAAAGAACAGCTACACTGCGCACCTTTTAGCAGCATGGCTGTAGTGGCACAGCTGTGTCGCTAAAAGGTGCATAGTATAGACATAGCCTAAGAAAAAGGAGACATAGTCCAAAGACAAAAGGGAGGCCAGAGGAAATTGTTTTTTAAAAATTCCATGCATGTTAAAGGGAGTAAAATTTCAGGGTTGTGTATGTACATTGAGCTGTGTAAGTCCCCTCACTGTTAAATGGAACTGTATACCTAAATCCCAGTGCATTGAAAATTTAGTCTGTTAAAGCATATGCTGAAGTGAGCTCAGAAATAGATAGCTTTTTAAAAAGTTCAAATTCATCTGTGCCATCTATTACCTCAGATGTTACATGAGAATGGTAAATTGGAGTTAACTATTTTTCTTTCCATTCAGATTCTGAGTTTGCAAACAGCTGATAACACTGTCCAAATAACCAAATTCAATAAGGTATTTTCATCCTCTAGTAACTAAGAATAATTATAGGGCAATATTGGTCAAATAACAGATTATGGAAGAGAAACTAAAGGATACAATTATACAATAAAAATAAACTGAACAATATGCCATGTTGTCAGCCCACACTATCTTTGCAAAACCATCATCAAACCATAATTATACAGGAAAATGGGGGTTATATATTGCTGATTGTACAACAAAAAGGGATAGCAGGAGTAGATTATTAATAGTGGGTAAAGAGACTTCCCCAGATAATTTGCTTTCTATTGATCAGCTATTGACCTGACATCTATCCAGCCAGTAAATTAGCCTGACCTGGGAGTAAATTACAAATATTACATACTGAGGCTCTCAAAGCCCCCATCAACACACAGAACAGCCAAATGAACTGCACACTGAATGCTCAGCTGGAGGGTTCATTATCATTACTATCAAGTCATATTCCCCTCAGTATGGGCAACACTTGGCCATTTAGGTTTCAATGGCCCTGAAGTGCTAGCCTTACAGAATGGCCTCCTGCTCTAATTGCTTGATTCTGCTAGTTACTTCCATTAGTGCAGTAGTCATGATGCTTGCTATCTGAAGGCACAATTGATTTTCTTAAAAGGAACAGAGTGCTTCCATCAGCAAATCTTCATGCCATTTTCTTCAATTTTCAACTTCATTCAGGAAAGGTATCCGAAATAAATAATCCCTCCCTGCTCCCCCATTGCATATTCCTAGTTGAATCTATGGCATTTTAAAAAACTGTGGAAGACTGACAGTGCATAGAACCACAATAGACCAACACACCAGAATTGACACAGCAGATGAAGACGACATTAATTGGGCATGACACTGATGCAAGGGCAAGGATATAGACTTCAGATCTGCCCACAAACTGAGATGCCAAATTGTACATTTGTATTTCAGCATAATTGATCAGGGTAGCCAATTTTACATGCAAGACAGAGAGTACAAATATGGCAGAATGCCCTAATTATGAAGTTAAATTATCAGAAATTATTAAGAAAATGATACTTCAGTTGAAACTTAAAAGTTAGTTTGCATTAGAGTGATAGCATCTAACAAACTATATAACTAGAAGTAATACTGATTATAGTAGGGCACAGTTAAGGTTGCACCAGGATTTCCATTTTAACAGAGATGAAAATAAGAAGTCTGTGTTTTGATCTAAAAGATCAATTCCAAATACATATTGCAATGTATGAACTTTCTTGAACATTGCAGTTTATGAACTTTCTATAACAGTTTGTGGGGAAAAAAGTTAGTTCTGACAGTTTTTTAAAATGCCATATAACTAACATTATTCTAATGTCCGGTGTTTTCTTCTGATCCTTTTTTTAAAACTTGCTGCAGCAGTCTGAAGTATGAAATTAAATGTATGTGATTGTTTGCTATTAGTATAATGAAAAAAATGTTTGTTTAATGTTGCAATATGTTTTGAATAGTTAAGTTTAAAAAAATGTTACGATTGATAGAAGGTTACTGCTCAGGGTTGATATTTTTCTATATTAAACTATTTTTTTAAATGAACCTTGGAACAGCTATTGATTTTGAACTAAAATGCTTCATACAGGGTTTCCACTGAAGTAAAAAATGAGTATATTCAAGAGCAGAATTTGGTCTATTTTTTATAAGGCCTGCTGGAAAGAGAGAGCTGTCAGATTTTATATATAGAACATTACCCATATACACCTCTACCTCGATATAACGCTGTCCTCGGGAGCCAAAAAATCTTACTGCGTTATAGGTGAAACTGCGTTATATCGAACTTGCTTTGATCCACTGGAGTGCGCAGCCCCAACCCCACATCCCCCGGAGTGCTGCTTTACCGCATTATATCCGAATTCGTGTTATATTGGGTCGCGTTATATTGGGGTAGAGGTGTATGTCCAAAATCAAATGTATATATCTATATACATCCCACATACAGAAGTGATTCATATAATAAATGTATCAAGAACTGTTGAACACCTTGCTTACACTCTTCCCTATGTTGTGATGAGAACCACATAAGCACCGGGATAGAAAAGAATCCATCTCCCCTAGGACTTATTCCAACTCCAAGAGCAACTTCAAAGAGCCAGCATTTTATTTTTCCATTTGACCTACCAGAAATGTTTCTTTCTCCTCCCACCTTGCATGGAATTTTCTTCACAAATTAACCTCTCCCAAAGCCCAGGATGAATAAGATTCAATCTGGGACAAATTAAAATTTTTCTGCATATAAAAATGTCATGATTTTCAGCTTGTTATTTTTGCATTTCCACTGGGAGAGCCCAACACCCTCCTAATGGCTGTCCCTGAATCAGTCTCTTGGTTAATAGAGTACTCTAGGGATGCAGCAGTGTCTTTTGTACCAAGACTGGACAGAGTGATGACATAAGGCTGTTCACAGAGTAGATCCTTTCTTTAAAGGGGAAAGCAGTCTTATAAAGCTTACCAAGCTTACCTGGGTCCAGTATTTCACATAGGTTTTATGGGAAGCTAGTATTTATATTCTCTTATTTTGAAATAAAAATTAATATCCAAGCCTAATTCTGATATTTTCATATTGTGTGCCTCATCCCCCTGCTTTCCTCAAAAACAGTGTTCATAAACTGTACACTTTTTTAAAATCTGAAAGTTCCAAGAACAGTGGAAAAACAGATATGCAGCACTCAACATACCATGTGCTATTCTGTACACTTTGCTCTTAGGCATAGGATTCTTGCAAGTGCTTGAGAAAAGAATGGATGAACAGCCAGTCTTGTGTCTGAATACATCATTAATTAATTAGCTGCAGCACAGGAAAAACCAATCAGCTAATAAAATATTCAGCAATCCACCTCCCCATCCCATCCATTTCACAAATAATTCCAAAAGCATGAACTCAGATATGCTTTTTGTTTTCCTTACATCTCCACTGAAGTCAAAAGCAATTATGTCTAAGAAACTTACTGTACGCAGCTGAGTAGACAACAATCAGCAGTAAATAGTACACTATCATTTTCCAATGACAAACAGTGAGCTTCATCACTGAGTGTTGTGTGGGTTTGATTCAAAAGCAGAGACTCAACCTTGTAATCAGTGTATTGGTAATAGCAAGTTTGAAACAGAATCTCTCTGAGTGCTATAAACTGGAGACAGGTTCTGCTATGGCAATGAGGTCAATAGCCCCAAGTAACTTGGCTAAGAGTGTAACAAAAACACTGGCCAAGTGTAATAAAGACCCAGATAAACTCTTAGGGATGAACAATACGGAGGCCATCCCTATCATGTATTAGTCGGAACAATTGAAATCTGTAAGTTATTACACAGAATGGAAGATGGTTAAGAAGCCCAGCTAGCTCCAATACCCTCATGGTGAATTAGCAAGATTAACAAACAGTTTTTCTTCCAAATACTCATTCTCGGCACTGCTGACAAGTAGACACCACATTTTATTTTAGCTACAGCCAGAACACAAAGTGATGACAATCCTTTTTGTGTTAACATTACATTGTCCTCAAAAGACATCAAATAGTATTTCCAACAATCAATTAGATTTAATCCAAATTAAATAAATTCAAAGACGTACCCCTCTACCCCGATATAACGTGACCGGATATAACATGAATTTGGATATAACGTGGTAAAGCAGCGCTCCGGCGGGGTGGGGCTGCACATTCCAGCAGATCAAAGCAAGTTTGATATAATGCAGTTTCACCTATAACGCAGTAAGATTTTTTGGCTCCCGAGGTCAGCGTTATCTCAGGGTAGAGGTGTATTTATTTAAAAATACAGCAGCAAAAACACAAACTTTAGACAAATGTCTGGTAGGAAAACTACAAGAAGATTCTGCAATCTGTTTTCAAATAAGTTATTTAGTTACAAAGCAAAGACAATAAAAGTAATAAACTTTACAACTCTCATAAGAGATAAATTGTTGCTCTCTTCAAATTCACTTTTCCTCCTTGGCATGTCAGATCCACCTCAATGTGAGACATCTTTTCCCCATGCATCAGACTTCTTATTCCCATTAAATCAGTCCAAAAGAATTAAACCAATTTGCCTTTGATCCTTCTATCTTTTGATTGTTTCCATAATTGTCTTTTTTCCTGAGTCAGGATACATATTAATTCTTCATCAAAATGCATTCTCCTTGATTGAGTACATGAGACACCAGGGGGTGAGGTAGTATCTTTTCATTGGACAAACTTCTGTTGGTGAAAGAGAGAAGCTTTTGAACTACACTGTCACCAACAAAAGTTGGTCCAATAAAAAGATACTTCCATACCCACCTTCTCTCTCTGATATCCTGGGACCAACAGGGTTACAACAACACTGCAAACAACAACTGAAGTCATTGAATACTTATTGTCTCAACAGAACAGAGTTTAATCTCATACAGTGATCAAAGAGCCAGTGGGGAATTGGAAACGCTAAAGAAATTTCTCACATCTAATTACTGAATATTGGAACAGGAAGCTTTGAAACAAAGGATTCCCGCCATATGCAAAAGCTATATAAGGCAGGGAGTGACATTGTTAGCCAAATGGGCTCGTTTCCCCCTGGAGCTGCCCAATTACCCCAAGGAGGCACGGGAGTCTAGAAGACGGCTTCAAGTTCTTTATTGATCAGTCAGCTGAGCGGGTGTCCCCCTCGACTCATGCCAGAGGGAGGAACACACCTTACAAGCGTAGAGCAAGCCTTTTTATACCCAGTAACAAATGACTTAACATGCATACTTTCTGCTGACCTAAGGAATTTTTAAATTCCTTTCTAGGGGTATATAGGATACATCTGTTGGGTCCCCTTGATTGATTGCCTTTCCAGGGTCCAGGGGTAGGGGTAATGGGATACATCCGCTGGGCCTCCTTGCTGTTGGGCCTCTTTGATTGATTGTCTTGCTATACCTTTATATATGGGAAAAACAGCTGGGATAATAGGCAAGTATTTGGCCTTTATTCTAACAACATCATCTGTGGTTCTTCACTGCCCACACAAGAAGACTCCTGGAAACACTTGGGGAACAAAGACTGAACTGGGGGAAGTGACAGACCCATGCTAAAGGGATTTCTACCCTGTGTATGAAACATTTGGGGATTCCAAGCTGTAAAGTAAGTGCAGCTTGCCCCATAAGAATCTGCAGCCAGCTTGTATCACTCTCAGGGTGAGAATCTGCTAATTCATATCCAATCTATCTAGAATATTAAGTTTAGTTTATGTTTTTTATTTATTTGCTAGGTAATCTGCTTTGATCTGTTTGCTATCGCTTATAATAACTTAAAATCTATCTTTTGTAGGTAATAAACTTGTTTTTGTTTTAATCTAAACCAGCAAGCTCTGAGTGGAGTGCTTGGGGAAAATCTCTGTTTGGTTACCACAAGTGTGTACTGTTCTCTTCACATTGAGAGAGAGGCAGACTGGTTATTAAACCCATATACTGGTCAGATTTGACCAGGGCAGGATGGTACTGCTCTGGGGTCCCAGGCTGGGAAGCTGATAGTTAGAGAGCATACATGTAGCTGCAGCTGGGTGTGTCCCTATCTGTATGAATGCTGGTGAAAGTGCAGGCTAGAAGGCTTTGCAGCTTGTCTCAGTAGTACAGTGTGACAGGGAGCCCAGGCTGGTTTGTCAGGGGCTCAATGGTACCCCAGTTCCAGGTGTCACCCCAGGAGAAACCCGTCACAAACATATCAAGGGGGAAAAAGACTATATAGCGACTCTAACTTCACCTGCACACGTGCGTGCGCGCACGCACACACACACAGCATGCCATGCTTCCATACTTCTTTACAGCAAAAAGGCCAATTATAGGCCTGGTGGACACTTTCAAAGTGGATATTTCAAAATGGTCATTTTAATGTACTGATGGTCCATTGTTTATCTCTGTTTCTATGGCTCTTGACAGCGCCACATCATACCTCATGTTAAAGTACACAAAATAAGCTTTCAAATGATGTATTATGTGTGTGTGCATAGAGAGGGTGCATTAAGTTGATCAAATCAATGGTCAATCATCTACAACAAGAATAGTGGGAGGTGATTAGGCAATTTCACTCGGGTTGTAACGCCTCCAGAGAAGGACTACAACCCGGAGAGGCTCCATACACCAGTTCAAACTGGATTCTCCAGAGACCAACAGACAAAGAAAGAACTTTTGGATAAATAGCCTGAGTTTAAACTGACTCAGGACCTTCTTTCTGATCCAGCAAACAGACAGGACCTTCAGTTCCAGGGGGGCTCCAATCAATCCTGGGAGGGGTTGGAAGGACTTTAGCCCACTGAGGCCCCAAAAGACTAATGGATGACCTCTGGTAAGCTTTTAGCATGTGTATAAGGACTTTTATTGTTTTCAATATGTTTTCTCTGTAATGCTTTCACCTTAATAATAAATGTGCGTGCTTATAAAGAGCTGTGTGGTAATGCATAACTGCTAGCAATTACTGTTCATAGTCTCTGGAGAGGAAGCAAAGCACAGATGCTGGCCTGTTCAGGCAGCCTGATTTGCTGGGAATACCACAGTCTAGGCAGGGAACTGTGCAGCCTGGAAAATCCCCAGGAAGGAGAAAGAGACATCGGTCTCTGCCCAAGAGACGTAACAGCTGAGGAGCTGAGGAGCCAAGAGACTAGAATGGAGGACTTCAAGGGAACACGGGGGAGAGTGGGAAGAAGGGGAGTTGCCCTTAACTGTGACACATTTTTTTTATTAATACATGAAAACTACTGCTACTTCTTTGCTCTAGAACTAAGAAACAAACGCTATTCACTTCTCTGAGTGGAATGCAGAATTAAAATAATTAAAAAGAAGGCCTTCATTCTGTTTTCCCACAGAAAAAGTATTCTAGAAACCTCTCAGCATTTGGTCCTTATGGCAGGATGGGTTTGCCACAAGACTAGGGGGTACCTGGAGGCTTTCAAGAAGCACAGAGCCTAAGGATCCACAAACAAGTCTAGGCCCATCCCTGTGGCTCTCAGAGCCTCCAGGCCCTCAATGAGACCTTTTGTCCCCTGGCACAAAAACTCCTTCAGGAGTTATACTGACAATGCTTTCCCAGCGTAGCTGTACACTTACACCATCCTCTGAGGGCAACTGTCTTAGGGCATGCTGACCTTTTCAAGGGGGTTCCAGGTCCAAGCTGTGCCCAGTTTCTGCTTTCCACCCAGAACAGAGGGATTCTGAGACCCAAATCCAGAGGGAACATAGGAGTTGGAGGCTGTCAAGAGATACTGGGAAGGGGGCTGGTAATCTATATGCTCTTTTCCCCAGCATAGATTTGGACAGGGAACTAGTTGTGGGACTCTCCTGTTCATGCATAACCAAGCTGTGGATCTCTCCAGTGAGAGGGATCTGGGGTGTCTATACTTTGAAACTGCTTTTGGAAGGCAGAATGCTGGCAGCAAGCAGAGAAAATGGCCCCTGGGGGCACCAGATACTTGCTTCCTCTTCTCAGGGTGCGGAGCTGAAGCTCCGTCCCCTCCACACTATTGGACTAAGGGGAAGAAAGCACATAACTCCTCAGGAGGGACGGGCTGGATTTTCGTTGGACTTGCTGTCCCGTTTATTTCTGAACATTTGTTACTCTGCCAAGGCCAGAGTTTTCATTTTAGCCATGTGCTAAACTACCCAGCCAGCAAGAGGCTGCATTCGCACAGCAGACCAGGCAACAGTTGCAGTGCACAGGGACCAAAGCCACGAAGCAGCAGTTAATGCCATGTGGGGTTTCCTTGGAGAGAAGCAGGCTTCCTAGCCTAGTTATTCTTCCCTCCAAATACTCCCCTCTGCGCCACATATTGTGATATGCTACTCTGGCTGTGCTCCCTCTTTCCATGCTCTTTTTCCTTTGCTTAGTTCCCTGCTGCATGTCACAGCAGAGGGGAGAACAATAACTGACAACGGAAGCTAAAACTGTGGTCTCTCACATTTGCACCCTTAGTGCAGGAAGCGGAAACAATCCTGGTCCCTATGCACCTAGGGCAACAGGATCCAGGGAGCTTTAGCACTGCCAAAGAGGCTAGCTTGCAGACTGAAATCAGGTAGGGAAGTGACAGTCACATGCTACACCTCCAACATGTAGGTGTAGAAGCCACCTCTGAGTTCCCTCCACTCCCAATGCCCCAGAAGCATGCACCTGCCTGTAGGCTTGAGAAGTCAAATGCCTCAGATGGCTGGGCTATCGCACTGAGCCTTGGAACACGCAGGTCTCATTGTAGTTGAGCTTTGAAAAAGCCCTGACAAAAAACTAAAGGGACAAAATAGAAACAATAGAGGGCAAAGGAATGCAAGACAAAAGCAAGATAAATGAGTCACATCTTGCGAGCTGTTGCTTTTTAAATGCAGTATTTGTAATGCAGGCTGAATTATGAGGCAAGCCATGAAATCAGAGGGTGAGTGGTTAGTAGAAGAAAACTATCAGAAAGAAGTGAGTTTCTGAAGGACTTAAGGGAAGAAAACCAGTTTTCTTGGGCCCAGTCTATACTTGAAAAGGTTTGCTGATATAGTTATACTGGTGTACTTATACTGGTAATCCTCCATATAGATGTTGCTTATACCGCAGAAGAGTGCTTTTGCTGGTATAGCATATTCAGGCTCCCAAGTGAATTAAGCTATACTGGCAAAAGCATTTTTATGCTAGAATACAACTGCATCTACACTAGTTTCTGTTGGTATAGGAACGTTAAAAAAAAAATATCACCCTCCTAACCAACCTTACTATACCAACAAAAATTGCTTGTATAGACCTGGCTGGGGTATGGTAGAGAAGGGAGGCTTCATTAATTACATGTGAAAATAGATACTCGCATCAGTACAGGTATCTATTTGTGCATACCTTGTACAACTACAGGTACACAACTGCACGTGAATTTTGGGGTTTGGTAGATCTTTCTTTTTGATAATTTGGCCTCTAAGTCCTCTAGCAAATATATCAAAAAATATGTATAAGGCTGATCAATACACCTATTTTTAAAAGTTCCACTTACAACTGATAAAATACATTTGCATGCCTGGCTTATTAGGATGCATTTTTGGTATCACTTCTTTATGCATTTTACTTGGTTTTATGTATCTATTCACTATACATGTGAGTGCATGTTATGGAAAGAAATAATTAATAGATTAATAGATTTAAAGACCAGAAGGAACCATTAGATCATTTTCTAGTCTGACCTTGTTTATAACAAAAGTCATAAAATTTCAGCCAGTTACTTCTGTACTGAGCCCAATAAACTTGTGTTTGACTAAAGTATCCCCCAGAAAGACATTCATTCTTGATCTGAAGGCTTCAAGAGATGGAGAATCTACCCTCCCTTGGTAGTTTGTTTTTCTGCATGAGGTTAGAGCTTTTTTAAAAAAAAGCCTGAAAAATCTACTTTACTAACTGGTGGCACAGTATTCAGTGAACATCAAATTAAGATACAAACTTCTGAGATTTTTTTCCTCAAAAGATTGATCCATCCATTACGTACTCCTGCAATCAAATGGGTTTAATGAAGGACAATAATCTATTTGACAACATTCAAAAGTTGTTAGGGGTTTTTTTTAGTACATGCTGTCACATTTAATAATATCCACTTGGGGAGCTATTTTAGTTCATGGAAAAACAGAAGCCTTGAGTATAAGTATTCATATAAAAATTCTGAAAAATAGCCTCATCTTTTACAGAGTTCCCAAGATAGCTATGAACAGCCCAGCACTAAACTTCATGAAATAATCATTTTTTCCCCAAGCCAATCAATATCTACATACATACTAAATTTCACATTTCCCATGTTGGTCATCAACATCATAATTTAAAGAATTGATGTAATTTTTTGTTTTGCACAGAAAATCTTGAAATTGTGAATAATTCTGAAGATTAAATATTCCTCCCCAAAAGTGTAAATTAAACAAAATGTTAAAACATATCCAAAGAAAAAACATATAATAACTAGTCATTTCAATTGCTAATTTTATGTTAAAAATAATTAACATTCCACAGGGAGTTTGTGGTAACATTTAGTAAATAATGTGTAATTTCTAGCAATTTCTCTCAAAATGGCTGCATCCCTTGCACACAAGGCAAAACTCTCTCCTGCATAAATAGACACAGCTCCATTGACTTGCATGGAGTTTTGCTCATTTTCTCCATTAGAGAATTTGGCCCCTTATATGTAAGGGGTTTTGCCCCCTGGAGCCTCAGCCACAGAGAAGTTGCTATGCTAGCACTCCCCTCCCCAAGATTCCCTTCATGTTGGCTTGCAGGAGCTGGCACAAAGCCCAGCTCTACGGCCCCACAGAGCCATGCAGTCTCCCCCAACCTGCACCCACTCTGCAGCCATTCACCCAGACTAGGGGAAATGCGGTTCTGCTGGGTCAGATCACTTGAATCTCACTCCAGGCATGTTATGAATAATTGATATAGAGCCTTAGTAAAAATACATTGTGCATACTTATTCTTGTTATTTCTGAGATGAAAACATCTTTTGATGGGTTAGCAGAGAGATGGCTACTCTAGCAATTCCTGTAATAAGGTAGGAAGTGTCTTCTCTTGACCCACCCTGCCAGTACATCTTGGAACTCTGACTGGGGATACAGTTTCCTGCTGACTTCTTGTGGCAATACACCTTATTAACTCCACCTGACACATCATGAAATGAGTGTGGCTCTTCAAGCAGATAAGTCTTAGGAACAGTGTATAGAAAACTTAGGCTGAAGTTTATATCTGATGAGTTGCCAACAAAGCTAAACTCCAGGACAGGGGTAAAATTTTGGACTAAATACAGAGAGTAGATTCTGTTTAGGGCAGGATGAAAATTCCACCCACTTATACATTTTTACTGTAATATAGTCTTTTCAGACTCTTTTGCTTTACTCTAATTGGAATATACCCCCAATTCATTTCAACTATGATCACATGCTACCTAATGACTAGGGCTCTGTCTTCAACAAAATTGGGAAAGCCTGAAAATATGAAGTTAGTGCATTTAATTACAATTTTACAAAAAAAGTCAGATTTCACCCACATGTAAAACCCTGACATTTTAAGGGATTTTTGCTCAGAAATGGTCCTAATTTTAAAATGAAAACTTGAATGCTTTCAACATTTAAAATTATTAAATTTGAATTACAAAATATCTGTCTCAAGAACAATTTTTGCATGAAAATGTATGTTAAATCTGAAATTCACATTTTGATATGAAAAAAAACTCATTTTGCATATTTTTTCAGTAAAAGTAAATTTGGGGCCAGGGGTTCAAAGATGGTCAAAATAAATAAATTACAAATATTTTTTGCACATGCCTATTAATTACCTAGTAATTAGATTCTTAAACAATCAACAATAAGGAGCACAACATTTTAACTCATTTTGAATTTCATATTGTACTTTTATTTTAACCTTCTGATTCTGAGAGAAAAAATGCACCTTCTCTCCAAAACAAGGGCTGCAACAAGGGTTGCAATTTCTCAACTTCTTCATTGAGCAACCAATTAATATCCACCCCACCTCTCCACAACAGGGGACATCTACTGCATTCCAGAACACTGCCCTCTCTCAAGGAAGGAATAGACAGGCAGAGTAAACACTGTTGCCAACTCTTAGGATTCTATTGCAAAATGTTATGATATTGGCTGTTTTTCTGAAAGCCCCAGCTCCTAGGGCCAGGCAATTAGGTGAGAATCTCAGATTTCATTTTAAAAAGTAAGTTGCAGAGAAAATATGAAACCTAAATTATCAAAAATTAACAAGGAATTATTTTAAAAAATTCATATTTTAATACAATTTCATAATTGGGGGGCTGACTCATGATTTTTTTTATTCTTATGATTGGCACACTTGTGGTGTGCAGAACAGCATGCACACTACTATCACATGCAGCAGGCATACTAGTAAATCCAAAACATAGCCAGTAGACCTGTTAGCCTCGACATTGTCCCTTTAAGATTGTCTAACATGCACACAACATCTTTTTCTCAGAGCTGAAAGATAATTAATCCACATCAAGGACAAACTGAAAGATTCTGCTTTCCTAAAACTATGGGTTTCTGTCTTATATAGTAGAAAAGATAAAACCCTTAACACTTGCATATTTCAAGTTTTAAAAGGAAATATCTATAAACATTGTATTTGAATTAGAAACAATCATTTGATTTAGCTCAATGGCTTGAAATAACTGAGCTATAAACACTTGAAAACTGGCATAATAATGGAAATATTGACAGTGCTTTAACTAGAGTGGCACTGACAAAGTCTAGTAAAATAACTAGTGTTAAGACACTATACCAAGTGCATATATATTTTTTACATTTATAACATCTGCTTTTTGGTTCACCTGATGAACTCTACATTCAGCCAAGAGTTCAGTATGAAATTTTCTGGCTTTACTGGGCATATTTTTATAGCTTCCTGCTTTAATCCCCTGTGAACTTTTTTTTTAATATGTACAAAACTCTGTTTCTGAATTCCCTGATATTTCACAGCCTGCTCTGATAAACCAAGGGACGAGAGACTATAGGGTCTCCAAATCCTTTTCTACTATATTTTTCTTGCACTGGAAACACAGATACGCTCACAATGTGAAAGGAGTGCAACTGTCTAAATTCTGGTTTCACAAAGACAATATACTGAATATCCAATCCATAATCTTCAATCCATTCCATCCTTTGGTTCACTAACATTTGTGCCAGTGTTTCAGTTAAGAGAGAAGTCTTAACCCCAAAGTTAAACCCAATAACTGAATCAGCCTCCACGATAAGACACAGCAAGTAAACTCCTATGGCTTCTTAATAGCATCACAATGGTCTGATCATGGGCCTCTAGACTATTAGTAACTAATGTATTTATACAATCTAATTTCTGCACTGCACTGGTGGAGTCCCAGGAAACTGGTCCAGCATAATAATGTCACAGACTGTTTTGTATATAGATTTATTTAAAGTCACATATTTTTCTCTGCAAAGCAGTGTTTCTTTTACAGATCTTTAAAAACCATTCTGTAATAAGTTGCCCAAGTGCACGAATACGAAATGATGCAGAGCGTTTCCTCTGCAACCAGGACTACTGAGACCACGTCAGACCTGTCCTCTGCTCTCTCCATTGATTTGCCATAGAATATCAGGTCAAGTTCAAGGATTCAGTCCTTATCCTCAAAGAGTTCAATGGCCTGGGCTCAGGATATCTTAGAGTACATCTACACTGAAGAAAAAACCCTGCAGCAATGAGTCTCAGAGCCTGGGTCAATTGACCCTTGCTCTGAGGCCTCCTCTCTCACCGGGTCTCAGACCCTGGGCTCTAGCCTGAGCAGAAACATCTACGCAGCTGCTTTTATTCCCATAGCACAAACCTGAATCAGCTGATTGGGGCTCTGGTTGCCACTGGAGTTATTTTTGCAGTGTAGACATACCCAAAAAGATCATCTGAAACTCTGGAATAAGGACAATGGTTGGTAACTCTGCTCCTCAGGCACAACGAACCTGTCCACCACACGGGTAAAGCTAATCTGAGCAAGGTACAGCGCTTTCTCACACAGGAATGAAGGACCATCACAAACCTCACCACTTTCTGCTCCAAGTGCAAGGCGCACTTCATCAACCTCGTCTTCTCTAACAAATACATCGCAGCATGCAAATATAAAAAGAACCTACCAAAACAAAGTATTACACTGCACACACAATTTTCCACCTACTGAGAAGATGAGAGTAAAAACAAACCATACATGTCCTATATTAGTCACAGCGCTTAATGCACTACTAAAAGGCATTTAAATATTATGGTGATGAAGGGCATATAAGATCCTGAATAGAATAATGTTCCTACATCATTGATATTAGCAATCTTTAAAAGGAAGGGGTAAATGAATGCTGTCTGCCATTGACTGCAGTCCACAACCATACATACATTCTTTTCACCACAAGATATTCTCAGACTACATATAATTTTTGTAAAGTTTCAAGAAAATGTATTAAACTGTTTTATAGAATGTGTTTTTAAATGTGAAATATTTTATTAAAATGTTTCAAAGGGTAACTTTTTAGGTCCTGCATACTTATAAGCGGTGTGTTTTAAATAATATATTATTTATTTTTATACACCAACTATGCCTCCTTGTGCAAGTTGCTGGGACACTATTCAACAGAATAAAAAAACTAAAAATAAACATCCATAAAATTAATTAATGCAATCCAATTTAGAAGAAAAAAAGAAAGAACAACCTGTGCACAGGCTCATCTTAAATATATTTTAAAAAATTAAATACTTAATCCTCCCCAAGCAGTCAAGTACCCTCATCTTTCACTGTTTTATGGAGTTTGAGTACATTCAGAATTTTGCAGCCTGAGTTATTAGCATTCTGAATAAGTACAGAGTGGTTCCCCAACTGGATGCAAATGTGTGCCATTCCCATTCAGGAGTAACCTGACTTTCAGAGTTTCCAATGCAGAGTCGCATGCCAAAAACTTGCCAGGTGAGCAGCTATTTGTGTATCACAGAAGGATTTCTGTGGTACATTTTATTTGCAGAGCTTTTATACAGTAGTTAAACCTGCTCAACGCACTTCAGTCTTCAAGTTTTCAACACTGGAAGAGTTCAGTACCGTGGCTAGTTCTCATAACATCCTGCAGTATATGACACATGCCAACTCTCCCCCAAGCTCACCTCTGCTTTGTCCTTTGTGTTCATTGCACCCTTACACTTCTTATCTACTTTCTATTCTCTCAAATTAAATTTCATTCAATATTTACAGTGTGCTGATATCATGAAATGCAGATTTGTAAACCATACACACCTTTGAGGATTTGAAATGTATACATGTATACGTACATTACCATAAGCATTTCAGCATGTATTTTGGTGCAGTCCCAGTATGTATGTCAGGGTTCAATGATATCAACCAGAAGCTTGTGATGAGGGAAGGCTGCAGGATGTGTCTTCCCCACAAAAGGACTGCAGCAGAATGTTAGGCCTCGCATTCCCTTAGTGCAGGATGGGGATGGCTAGCAAAGCCAGCAGCCTCAAGAGGCCACCGCAATGGCCCACAGGAATCTATCTGCAGGAGCAAGGGGGAGCACATGCCACACCTTTCACCAGCAGGTGAATAAAGAGTGCTACTCAGCACCCTTCCCCGCCTCAAGCTTTCCAGGATGCCTCGGTCCTCCACAGATGGAATACTTCCAGCCATCTCCACTTGTCTGTTACTGCTCTTCAGAGGTGAGCAAGGGCCCAATATGCCCTTTGTTAGGCTGCCAGTTTCTTGTTGTTAGCACTCCTACTGCTCTTCTAAGGGCAGTTTTCTCCCTCAGTGACCAGCAGAAGTTGGCGCTTCTAGAAGTTCCAACTTAGTGCGACAAGGAAAAGAAATATTTTAAGATGACCAGAAAGCCTACAGGTAATGTACAAATGTTTCATTACTTCCTGAGGAGGAGGTGTAGTACCCCAGTCTAAATGTGTTGTGTCCCCCTCTAGTAGCTGGTCCACAAGAAGGATAACAGCCTACTGCTGCCACTAGCCAAGGGAGTAATTCCTTTAGCTCAAGTAATAGGAGTTTATGTTTCTTGTATTGAAGGTGCTGGTGGACAACACACGGTGGAGGTCACACAGAAACACCAAAAGGGAAGAGCTATTGACCGAAGAAAGATGCCTTCTTTCCATTACTGCGACAACAGTACTCAACAAATTTACAGCATCTCCCTGGGAAAGCTAGAAATAGGATTGTCCTCCCCATTATGAGTCAGTACATTCATGAGAAATTACATCAGAGTGTTGCTAAACTTAAGATAAGAACTGGGACCAGCAGAACAAGA
Organism: Trachemys scripta elegans; assembly: GCF_013100865.1. Taxonomy (NCBI): domain Eukaryota; kingdom Metazoa; phylum Chordata; order Testudines; family Emydidae; genus Trachemys; species Trachemys scripta. The sequence goes on along the minus strand of NC_048303.1, from coordinate 87,286,002 downwards.
GGAATAACATCTTCAGGGCAAACCAAGTTCTTAACGCAAATTAATTATGCACAGAGATAAACAGTTGTGACCTTGGCTTCTACTTCTCCTGTATCTAAACCATTTTATGAATATCAGTATAATAATTTAATGAATTATGTTTATTTAACTTCAAAATTAATAATGTTTTCCACAGACAGGAAAAAGCATTCTCCCCCCTCCCCTCGTCTATTTTTTGTACTTATTACTTCAAAAGAAAGATGTCCAATAAGTTGTGGAAGTCAAACATTTTACTACTAGCAGGGTTTGGAATTTTCTTTTAAATCTGTCATGAAGCTGAACAACATAACTGATCTTTATTTTGCACAGTCCTCATGCTTCTGAGTCTGCATTCTTTCTGCAAACTGCCCATTCTTCCCCTTTTACTTATTATGTTCCCCTATAAACATACGCTATCAAAGTATTTTGGATGAATGTACAAGTTATAGAGCAACTCAGGCCATAAGAACTTGGCATTGTAAAAACAACAACTAACAATTGATTAATAAACTTAATATATCTGTAAGGTTTTGTTAGGCAACTGTTGTCTGGGGGCTAGAAATATGCAATTTAGATATAGTAATAAAACCAGAGAATCCAGCCTTTAGGGCCATATTTTCACCTCCTATACAAAGTGAGAGTAAACTGGTTTTACATGAAAGATTTATGCAGTGGATGAGAGGAGGTGGAATCTCTTCCTTGGAGCCACTAAAGACGCAGCCACGGACACACACACACACACCTTGGCTACCACTTCAGCTACTATCCACCATACCAACACTATATAAGCAAACTGGCCAATGGATACATGCAGTTCACTGTTCCACTTGCCACTGTCTCTTCCCCAAATCTCCCCTCCTCATACCCCTCCATAGAAAGCTAACATGGAGCAACATTCCCCAGCATAAAGGAGTCACAGAATCCTCCTGCACAGACTATATAGCCTGCATCTTTACACCGCACTTCCACAGCGGTTTCACTAGGGGAGAGGGGGTTGTGCTTTGAAAGAAAAGATCTGTTCCTCAGTTTGAAAAGAGGTGCCTTGAAAATTTTATCAGCATCATTCTATGGTCACTTTATAAAACTCTAATTTGCTGTTCAAAGCTCACCTAGCAGAACTGTTTTTATACTAGTAATGAATGGAATACTGTGGTATTGTCGAATGAAGGGAAGTAAGCAACTAAGACACCTAATAGCCTAATATTAAACAAGTTCTTCTCACAAGTTCACCAAACCACAAAAAAAGCAAGTTTTGCTTTCACTGAGATTTCTAGGTTGCTGATTTTTTTTTAAAGTGTAACATGATGTATAGCATGGCCATTTTCCATGTCTTCATGCTTTATTATTGTAAAGACATGGACTAATGAATTGACAATCCTGATCCTTGTAAAAGCAGAAGCTGAGTAGTGTGATAAGCTCTGGGTCTGTTATTCCCTTGATATGTACTTGCAGGTCCCACTAATGCTAATAGGAGAACCACATAGGCATCAAGGAGGAGACATCAGTGAAAGTTTGGAACAAAGACTGAAGGCAGAATATGGCCCAAAAACTATCAAAATGAATCATGGCTGATTTGTCTGAATTTTTAAAATAAAATCTGTCCAAGGAATATTACTTTGGATTAACATAAGATAATAGTAATGCTAAGCAGAGAGTCAAAAATAATATGAAACGTATTCTTGAGAGTATTAAAAAAAGAAGGCATCTATAAAGCTTCCTGCAAACTGTGCATTAGTTTTCCCATTATTGGTCATCTTATTTAATTCAGTATTCCCTTTTGTCCTCTCAAAAGGTGAGTTTGGGAGTAATTTTCTTTAAACAGTGAGAATTTTTAATTTTATTAAGCTCTCACTCCTCCTCAGCCACCCACATCCAGCGAGAAGTGGAATTAAATCCAGCATTTGGTTCACTGTGGATCAAATGACCAGGTATAGAAAATACCTTGGGCCCTGATCTTCCAAAATAATCTGTGGGAGCAAACGCTTATGCCAGCATGGAATTCCACTGGTTGCAGAGGGATCCAAGTAGCATAATGATCTGCTCCTGTAGATCCCTTGCAGGATCATATTTGGTGTGCACTTCAGCTTCATCTCCAAACTTTGTAGCTTAAGCCCATCTCTATGTACAGTTTGGAAGTTCACAGAGTAGATTTAAAGTACTTTTTAAGTGCCCAATCCAACTTCAACTGGATTTGATGAGAGACTTTCAAGCCCAAAAAGTGGAGTACTAGCATTCACAACTGGTAAAAGTTAAGTGATTACATTTAATGTCCTAGTTTGCTTTGTTGTTTCCTTTAACTTAACTTGTGTACCAAAACAGTTAAACTTAAAAAAAGAACGAGACCCAATATTCTCTCTGTTCAGTCTGGACTGTTTAAACTAAGCTTACCTGAATTAATATGAACCGATTAATCCCTTATTAGTAATTAAGAATGGTTAATTTTCTGAATCTTCCACTATACTTAAAGAGAAATTCAGACTGGCCACAAAGAGGTGCCTCAGGCAGGGGAACTGGGATAGTTCTGCTGCCAAGGTGGAAGATGCTAGGAAAAAGGAGGCAGGAGAAGATGGGCATGTCCTGTCCAGTGTGGTGCTCTGCTCTGAAAGGGGCTCCTCCCACACAGCAGTGCGCAGCAAAGGGAGTGGTCAGAACATAAAAGGACTAAGGGAATCTGCTGCTGCACAGATCCTCCAGTCTTTCGTCCTATGGAGAACCATGGAGCCTATTCCAGGCATTTAACTCCATACAGCAACTCTGCAGCTGCTCCATAGCCTAAGTATGGGGGTTCTTCCCCTTCTCACCCAGTGCATCACAGTGTTAGTGTGGAAGCCTTATATTGGGAGCTGGGAAGGGGTGTAAAAACATATTACAGTTTTATTCATCCTGCTTCATAAAATAGAATACAAACATTATTTAATAGTGCAACATATCGATTACTGTCTAGGACTCCCGGTTGCCACTATGCAGCGTGCCATGGCCATTCAAACTAGGGCTATCAATTAATTCAGTTAACTCAAAAAATTAAATCACAATTAAAAAATTAATCATGATTAATGGCACTGTTAACCAATGTAATACCAAAGGAAATGTATTAAATATTTTTGATGTTTTTCTACATTTTCAAATATATTGATTTCTTTTACAACAGAATAGAAAGTGTACAGTGCTATGTTATTTTTTATTACAAATATTTGCACTGTAAAAATGATAAAAGAAATAATATTTTTCAATTCACCTCATACAAGTAGTGTAGTGCAATCTCTTTATTGTGAAAGTGTAACTTACAATGTAGATTTTTTTGTTACATGATTTCATTCAAAAACAGCCTACAAGTTCACTGAGTCATAGAATCATAGAAGATTAAGGTTGGAAGAGACCTCAGAAGGTAATCTAGTCCAACCCCCTGCTCAAAGCAGGACCAACACCAACTAAATCATCCCAGCCAGGGCTTTGTCAAGCAGGGCCTTAAAAACCTCTAAGGATGGAGATTCCACCTCCTACTTCTTGTTCAGCCAACTGCTAAGACAAACAAGTTTCTTTACGTTTATGGGAGATACTGCTACCTGCTTCTTATTTACAATGTCACCTGAAAGTGAGAACAGGCATTTGCATGGAACTTTTGTAGACAGTTTTGCAAGGTATCTACATGCCAGATGCGCTAAAGATTTGTATGCCCCTTCCTGCTTCAGCCGCCATTCCAGAGGACATGCTTCCATGCTGATGATGCTCGTTTTAAAAAAAAAATGTGTTAATTAAATTTGTGACTGAACTCCTTGGGGGGAGAATTGTGTGTTTCCTGCTCAGTTTTACCCACATTCTGCCATATATTTCTTGTTATGGCAGTCTTGGATGATGACCCAGCACATGTTTGTTTTAAGAACACTTTCACAGCAGATTTGACAAAACACAAAGAAGGTACCAATATGAGATTTCTAAAAATAGCTACAGCACTCGACCCAAGGTTTAAGAATCTGAAGTGCCATCCAAAATCTGAGAGGGACGAGGTGTGGAGCATGCTTTCAGAAGTCTTAGAAGAGCAACACTCATATGCAGAAACTACAGAACCTGAACCACAAAAAAAGAAAATCAACCTTCTGTTGGTGGTATCTTACTCAGATGATGAAAATGAACATGCATTGGTCCACTCTGCTTTGGATTGTTATCGAGCAGAACCCATCATCAGCATGGACACATATCCTCTGGAATGGTGGTTGAAACATGAAGGGAAATATGAATCTTTAGCGCATCTGGCACGTAAATATATTGTGACACCAGCTACAACAGTGCCATATGAATGCCTATTCTCACTTTCAGGTGACATTGTAAACAAGAAGCGGGCAGCATTATCTCCTGCAAATTGTAACCGAACTTGTTTATCTGGGTGATTGGCTGAAGTAGGACTGAGTGGACTTATAGGCTCTAAAGTTTTACATTATTTTATTTTTGAATGCAGTTTTGTTTTTGTTTTTTACATAATTCTACATTTGTAATCATGATTAGTTTTTTTAATCGCTTAACAGCCCTAATTCAAACTTAACAGAAATAGCAGGGATATTTATAACTCAGGGCCTCCTGATCCAGAAGCCAAGACCCTTACCATATGAGCTAACAGAGAACCTCCATTAACTATAAGCATTATAGGGTCAGTGACAGGAATTAACCATTCTGATTGTATCTAACAGAGGTAAAAGGGTGCATGCTAGCCAGTCCATTACAAAGTATGAGTTTCATAAAACTATCATCTTCTTCCTTTAGGACTCCAGAAAAGGACCAACAAGTGCTGCCGGTCCAATTTTACAGATGACTTCTTAAGTCTATTTTCAGTCTTAATATTTGGGGATTTTAGTAAGGCTAGAAAAAATGCACAGCAGCCACTCAGACTCTTGAAGGGAAATATTATCAAGTTCATGAACAGCTAGGGTTGTCAAGTAATGAGTTCATTTAAGATCCAAACATTAAGATTTTCCTTGCAGTTTACTTTGTCATTATTTAACCAAATACGTTGTTGGTTTTTTTTTTTAAATGTTTGAAAAAGGCTAAGGGCTAAAAAAAATTCAAACTTTCCTCAACAGAATGCAATATTTTGTGCATATTTTCAATATCACGTGTAAATTAGACCAACAACAGGGGAAAATAGGCTGCATATTTTGTTTGTGTTTTTTAGCTAACTCATTAAAGAGCTGTCTCTTGGGTACAGACATAATTCTTCTCCACTCAATTAGTCTCTACATCAGACTTTTCAGCCTCGTAATAGGGATGTATCAATGGGAATATTGTGGTACTGAATATGAAGGAAATGCTGGCATGGCTCACTATGCTCTGGGCCAATGCTCAAAAAGTTGCAGTTGTCATGGGAATGGAGCAAAAGCTAGAAGCAACACAAATTAAAGGAAAGGGGAAAACCTTCTGTGACTACTCCCTTAAGGGAACAAGATGAACAGGGGGGAAATCAAATGAAGTGCCGTACTGATTTGCTAAAGATAATGAGATTTAAAAGGTTTTGTACTAGAAAATGTTTTTCCCCACCCCTTTTTACTTCTCAAGATTCAATTCCTTAATTTTTTATCTCCAACAATGAGAATTAATACTATTTTCTGCAATAAAAAGTAAAATTAACAATTGATTTCCTAGCTACAAACTACTGTATGCAAGGTCCCTGAAGTTTTGCTCTACAGCTGGAGGGTGTACAGGTGAATGAAAGCAGGTAATGTTGGCTGAGTGAAGAATCATTGCTGCCAATGGCTGGAACAGCCACATGTCTCCAAAGTAGAGGCAAAGGGGAATGGAATTTAGCTTACCTATATAAGGATTTTTTCTATAGATAGTTATGAATGTGCAGTGATTTATATTCACAAACATTAAAAATAAATATTCTATAAGATCTGAGTCTGAAAAGAAAGGGGTTGCTTCACCAGCAATGAATTTGGTTCCATATCCCTTTTCTGTAGGAAAGACAATGGAGTGAGTATGTATTCAATTTCAGTTGATCACAATGAGAACTTGATCCATATATAAGGCTCCAACCTACAGCCCTTATTCAGGCAAAACTCCCACTGAAGGATTTGCCTGAATAAGAACTGCAGGCTCTGTCCCTAAGTGAAGCACTTGCAATTAAGGCTTTTAATCCCTTTTTAAAACCCTTCTATTATGCTCTAAAGTTCGACATGGCAGTTCTAAACCCAAGAATGTATTCTTGAATTAAAAATAGCTCTCAAAAATGGTTATAAAAAAGTGAGGTGTTCAACTATTTTAAGACCACCTCTACAGTAGCTATAGAACTGATTTAAAAGCAGAGATGTTGCTTCAATTTAGACCTTCATTTGGGCAGATGCTTGTAAGTTTGTTTTTTAATGTAAACTGACAAGTTTTATTAAGTCACTGTGTGATGGGGGTGTTCACCCCACACACAATGAGAAAGGGTTAATATTGGCCTGGTGAGCCAGGCCTGATTAGAGAAGGTCCAGCTAGGAGAGAGCAGGACCTTTTTCCCTAAAGAGCTGGTGAGGGAGGCCAGAGGAGAGGAGGTAGATATTTCCCTCTCTCTGGGAAGCAGCCTGAAAGAAGGCTGAGAAGCAGAGCCATAAGCCAACCAGGGATGTTGGAGCAGCAACTTTGCCATACACTTATTTGAAATATAGCTGTTGTAAACTACTGTACTAATAACATTAGTGTGTGAATGGCAACAACTAAAAAGTTGGTAAATGGTAATGACTGTATTCCAACCCAATATGGATGCCATCGGAACTCAGAGCCCTCCCTATCTAGTGTCCCGTCTCCGGCCATTGGGGATTTTTACTACTAGCAGTCGCTGATGGGCCAAATGCCATTGTAAGCAGTCCCATCCTACCAGCCCCTCCATAAATTAATGGATTTATCCTGGTGGTATCCTTGATGTAAATTAGCATGGTTACACCCATTTTACAAATGGGAAACTGAGAAGCAGAACATTAAGTGATTGGTCCAAGGTCACACAGGAAGTCTGTGGCAGTCATGTGAAGAAAATCCAGATCTCCAAAGTCCAAATCCATTGCCTTTAATCTAGATCTCAGGGCCTCCAGTTTTAAGAACCAGAGCTAAAATGTAATTTTTTTTGTACTTTTCCTGTGTTGAATTTAGATTTACTTCATAAGTCAGCTTTCCCCCTTTACTCAGAATCATTCCTTCCTGCCCTCCACCACTACCACCACAGATGAGGATCAACAGAACTACATAGACTTCAGGTAGGCTGACCAGATGTCCCGATTTTATAGGGACAGTCCTGATTTTGGGGGCTTTTTCTTATATAGGCTCCTATTACCTCCCACCCCCTTGATATAAAATTATTCTACTTAACTGCCAGGGAGCAAATTTGTCACGTACACATGGGAGAAAGAAGAAGGACAAAATGCAGGGTCAGCTATAGGTAGTCAGGGAGTTCCTTCAAGAGGAAATGTAGCCAAACTCCAAACCTGGAGACAATGAACCTTTCTGTGCCTGCGTCCTGTAGATAGCTAACCGTTTGCAAAATAAGCAAGGAGGAGGGGGCAAATAGATGAACAATAAGGGGTCATAAGAGGGGCAGATACATGTAGCTTGCTAATTATGTATGGTAATGATAGCAAATTTTGGCCAATCATAGAGCGATAGATTATCATAAGCAACTGCATATAATGCTTTGGTGTAAGTGTTTTCTTTGTTCTTGCTGACTTATGAGCTCGAACCCAATTGCAATTGAAATAAATGGATCGCCCCTCCCGGGGCTCCTTGCTTAATTAGCTGTGTCCGTCTCTCCTTATTCCTCAGCTGGAACAGACAGAAATTTCTATGACACCGTGTCCCGATTTTTCACACTTGCTGTCTGGTCACTCTAACTTCAGGCGACTTGCAAGGAAACTAGTAAATGCATGCACAGACTTTCTCACTTGGCACTATGATGTTATACTTACAGTCTGTACACTACACCACTTTTCCTCAATCTCCTACCATTTTTGGGACCTCTTGTGATGGCTGCATATGGCTAGTACAGGACTCAATCCCTGCCCTGGAATAACATTTTCCCCAGTTGACGAGTTCTCTGGATTCACAGCTGGCTTGTCTGGCAGCTACATAATGGCCTACAGGGCTGGTGCAGGGTCAGCTGCACTTTATTCATCTGTGTGTCATTCCTCCTCATGAGCCTGCATGAACACACAGTCTACTCCCTGTTGAAAATATGGTAGAGATTAAGACCCATGGAAATGCAACATGAGCATAATGACCTTGTACAGTGACAAGAATGCATCCCCACGCCCTTTTACAAGTTCTGCCAAACATCCGTGGGGGCCTCACATTCTACTAAACATCCCACTTGCATACCAAATGTGTGTGAATCACAAGTTAACCCTGGAGCATCTGCTGTACAGTGAAGCCATTCAATGCAAAAAAAAAAAAAAAAATCCTTCCCAAAGCATCTGTAAATGTCATTTTCTGTTCAGCTTTTTAATTTGTCCTTGTAAGCATGTTATTTCATTTCATTTCATTCATCATTGGGGGAGGGATAGCTCAGTGGTTTGAGCATTAGCCTGCTAAACCCAGCGTTGTGAGCTCAATCCTTGAGGGGGCCATTTAGGGATTTGGGGCAAAATCAGTACTTGGTCCTGCTAGTGAAGGCAGGGGGCTGGACTCAATGACCTTGAAAGGTCCCTTCCAGTTCTATGAGATAGGTATATCTCCATATATTATTAATTCCTATATTTTAATGTTATACTTAATGCACCAAGCACTACAGCACAAAGACAGAATTTGCTTTATAAATAAAATTACTTATTAAAAATAATTAGAAAATAATTTTTTCCCTAAAATTTTCATTAAAAAATCTGAAAGCATGGGGACTGTGACAGCATATTAATGCTCTAGAGGGAAAATTATACTTAAGTCCATAACTTCCATTGATTTTCAATGGGAGTTTGGGCACCAACTGCTATTTATGCCTATGAAAATCTCTCCTCTTGCCTTCCGTCTATGCCATACAGACTTGGGTTTAAATTCATGTGGTCGCAAGTGAAAACATATCTGGTGATCTCAAACTATGGTCTATTGGACACATATCCACATCTTAAAGGGGATGATTCTATCACTGTTTTTCGTGTTGAGTCGCACCTTACCCGGTAAATAGTGCTGGTGATTTCAATGAGACTATTCAGAGAGTAAGGTATTAGTCTACATAAGTAAGCCTGGCACAATGGGCCCAAAGTTGGCACTTTAGTAGTATCTACACAGAAGCATGGCCTAGAAGTAAATGAGTAGCAAACCTGTGCCCAAAAAAGTACAGATAATCTCTCTCCTTACCCACATGATTTTAAAGATTTTTAAGGAACATGCATTAGGAATTCTTGAAAGACAGAGCAACAGCATTTGCCCACAAACTCACACTTCTAAAAGGACATCATCAAGACAGGAACTCTCTGAGGGCACCTATTGGGATTAAGATGCACAGAGCTGTGTTGGGAAGTGTACACAAAACTAATCCACATTATGCCTGGCTGAAGCCAGATCAGTTTTAACAGAGAACAGATTCCTTCAAAAATGAAAAAACCCAGATACTCCCTGCTTCTTGAGGAATGTTTATGTTTTCAGGTAGAAATACAAGAAAGCAGCCCTTTGGAACACTGAAAACAAAATTGCCTGTAATTATTTCTAGAGCTTCACCATTAGGCTGCCAACAAGAGGGTGTCACCACCACCTAACAACTTTTCGCAAAAGCTTTTATTAACAGCAGGTGTTGCAAGACTTCATTTTACTGGTTAGTGTCACTCTAACGGAACCCATCAGAACAGTCCTACATGAAAATCCACACTAAAAAATGTTCTAAGTGTTACACCAGATGAACTTTTTTATCTGAAAAAGCAGCTTAACATCCATATTCTACTCTCTATTAGGACCTGGTGCAAACCCCACTGAAGTCAACTGAAAGACTCCCATAGACTACAATGGCCTTTGGACAAGGTCCTCACATACAGTATATGCAATAGCATTTAAGCAAAAAGCCTGAACACACTGGTGCAACTGAGTGCAAAATTCAGCTGATGCTTATCTTCAAAAGCTTTTGTGTTTGGGATCTGAGAAACTCAGAGGAATAAAAATGGGATGCAACATTTTTTTTTTTTTTTTTACTAGAAGATCACTAGGTTTAAATCCAGTCCAAGCTAACGGTAACTCAGGCCCAATGCCATGGTGATAGCTATTAATGGCCTATGGTTGTTTCAGTCCAATTCCCAGTGAACAGGTGGAAAACCACCAAAACCAGCAACACAATTGGCATCATTGTGGCAGCTTCAGCAAAGAAGCCAAGCGCTCGACAAAAGTGGAAACAGAGTTACCCTTTTCATTAAGAGGACTTTTATACACATCAGCCAACAGAGATAAAGGTGTGTGTATGATGGAGGTAAAAGATACAGTACGTCCTACAGAATCAGCTCAGTCTCCCTCATCCCACAGCCCTGTAACATAGCATCTCAGGATATCTCTGCTGAAAAGATGTTTCACTTCTGTTTATTCCCAAGACTGAGTTATACCTCCCACACATTGGCTGTTCAGCAGCTATATGCAGACTTCTGTAGGAGGCTTAATTTGACAGTAGTACAGTCTAAAAATGTCTGGTAAATTATTACTACTAAGCACACGAAAGTAGAGGCTTGACTAGAGGAAGCATTTTCCTGTGTTTTCATGGAGAATGAGGGAGGAAAAAACACAATATAGTGTTTTTACTCATTAAGGAGTTACAGAGAAAAAGAGGGACCAAAATACTGTAAAGTAACTGTGCAATTTTTGAAATAATGAACAAGGTACAAAGCTTAATAGAAACTCTATAATAGTTTCCTGAAAATATTTCTAATCAGATATGTCCTTCAAGGTTCTCAACTCCATAATCAGAGCTTTTTTCTAATCGTGTGGAAAATACTTGAGCAAATTTGGGGCAAAATTTACATTGGGCCAGATGCCTAGCTGGTAAAAATCAGCATAGCGCCACTGAAGTCAATCTGGGGATTTGGCCCATAGTTGGTAAAACTCTTCACTAGATTAATAAATTTTACTCCAAATAAGGGACAGAACTAAAGCCTCCTGCCTTGTAAATCATGTATTATAAATAATATGTATCGTGCCTTTCAATCCCAAATATTGCACATTGTTTGTAAGCTACATATACAGAGTACCACTGAGGAGCAGGCACACAGCATGCCACACAACAGGGAAGGGAAGGCAGGAGGGAAAATTTTCCACTAGGACTCCAGAGTAAGCTCTTGTTCTTACTAAAAGTGCACTGGAATCCTTAATAGCTACACAAAGCAGAGAGGCTCTCAAGTTTGAGATCTTTTGGGTGATCTTATACAAACTGCTCAGAACTCTATTTTTCTACCTCAGAAAGATAAAGGGCCAAGAGCAACCCATTTCAATTAAAGCCATTAAATGTACAGGTTCAGTACATTACAAAGAAACGATTAAAAATGAAACCTGACTGCTTCAAAATGAGCAGCATTAATGCAGAAAGCAAGCTTGACAGAATAAAAGCCTTTGTTGAGTTGGACCCCAGCAGAGAAATACAGAATGCAAGAATTTGGGACAACAGCCCTGACAAGCAACAGTATATGTACACATTCTGCCTTTAAAAAAATGTAACTGACCAGAAAACGTATGAGTTTGTTAATCAAGTGGAAAAATGCATTACTGAAGAACATCACACGCACAAGCAGGACATTTAGCTTTTTCTCCTTTGTGCATACACATACTGGAAGACAATCACTGCCCTAGGGAGCTTGCAGTCTAGATGGATAAAGAGAGAGAGAGAGAGAGAGAGAGAGAGAGAGAGAGAGAGAGAGAGAAAGAGAAAGACCTGCACAGCATCACATAATAGGCCAGTGGCAGAGGTGGGTATCTTGTGTCTGGAGTCCAGACTCCCAATTCAGTGCCCTGTTCACTAAGCCACACTGCCTGTTTTGTGCTGGTTGCTGTATAAACCTGTACTAAAACAGTCACTCTCCTGAAGAGCTTACAGTTTGCTGCATAATGTCCTAGTGAATGTTCTGTGGCATGTTTGGTTTAAGAGTCACATGAGGTATTGATACAGAGAGATTTTGCCCAACTGCTGCCTATACTGTTAAAATCATTACAGAGAAGAAGGGAGAGGTAGCTGCTTGTGTGTCTGTAGATTAGATTAGCATGATTCTCTTAGAATACATAGCACTTGCATGTTCACCTTCAAAAGAGCTGAAAGGAGTTAGGTGTCCAATGAGGCTTGACAGCTATTTCTAGATTCCTTTGAAAACATCTAGCCTTAGGTGGCAACAAAGTCATCTGTTCTCCGTATTTACCGACTGGGGGATAGAGGAGGAAATGAGACACATGGCAACATATCCAAGAAGTCAGTGGCAGAGCCAGAATTATACCTCAGACTTCCTATTTCCCAGTCCTGCGTTCTGATTGCTACACCTTGCCTCTTTGAACATTTCAATGCCAGAATCTCTATAGCCATGGAGAGGATGGAAATGCATTTAAATCAGAGCTAGCGCTAAAAAGGTTACTTGGGAACAAAATCTTAAGATTAGTGCAAGAAAAGGTTGAGATAACTTGATCAGAGTCTATGAGTACCTTAAAGGGAAAGTGATTTCTGACAGACACCTCTTTAATCTAGCAGAAGAGAGTTGAATCACATCCAATGGCTGCAAGCTAAAGCAAGATAGATTCAGACTGGAAACAAAGGTGCACATTTTTAATAGTGAAAGTGATCAATTATTGGAACAACTTACCTAAGTAAACCAGGCTTCTTCCATCAATTGAAGTTCTTAAATCAAGAGCCAATATTTTTCCAAAAGTATGATCTAGCTGACCCAGATGTTAGGGGGTTTGGTGCAGATATTGCTCAGTGAGGTTTTTTGGCCTGTGTTATACAGGAGATCAGGCCAGATGATCATAATGGTCACTTCTGCCCTTAAAATGTAGGAATCCATGAAATGCATTAATTGGGGATCAGTTGCATTTTTTCTCCAAGGCAGGCAGTCCATGCTGCAAAGTACACCAAGGAATATTTGCTAATGGAAAGAGAGACATTTCCTCCCTAGTGTTCAGGCTGAATGTAATTGGTATGTGGCCTTTGATGGATGGATCAGTAATACTTAACTCAATACTGGACCACCCCCTTTTTAACAACATGCTTTTTCCAACGCATCCTGGATGAAACAAGAGTTGGTAAAAGCCAATCGGTCCCTTTATGGGGTCAATTACATTTAAATACTTTAAGAAAATGTTGTGGATGCAGATTTTATTGTTCCATCTTTTTGGAGAGAGGATTACATACTCTGAGAAAGACTGATAGGTTATCTAATTTCAGTGTAGCTCCTGTAAAAATCAATGCACCCTATTATTTTTGTAACTTCATACAGAAGTATTCCTTAATAAATCATAAGATCTATCCCTACATCTACTCTACTATAGAACTCATGGGACCACATTTCTTCTTCTCCAGTAGTAGAAGAACACATCTTTGATCACAAAATTGTGCCAAATCAGGACAGTGGCCATTCCAGCACTGTTTCTAGCAGGTCCTATTCTTAGATTCATACCAAAAACAGAAATGGACTTGATCTCAGTAGAGATACTGATAGAACAGTAGCAGAAAAACTGATTGGAGCCACACTCGGCCAATAAATTGCCAATGTATAATTAAGCATGTCATATTAACACTATACATAGTAGCAATGAGTTTAAGGTTCAAAGGATTAAAACCCTGTCCCTCAACAAGACTATCAGCTGAAAAAGAAGAAAAATCCACACAGGGGAGAAGTTACTGTTATGTGCCTTCAGTCATAAGGTTGAATATTTGACACCTACTAGCAATATCAAGAGTTTCAATGGGGTGTACAATTAGCTTAAAGACAACTGAATGTCAAATGGCTCAATCTATTAAATAAATTTTAAAGTTCAATTTTATGTCAATTTGTGCTTTTATCCTGCTTGCTCTCTCTCTACACAGAACATCAACAGAAGGAATTTATTTTAATCTGGTATTTTTAAGAAACTATAGTCTATCTGCTCAGATCAAGATGGAGTTTTGCTTACTGGGACCACTGCTGTCCTGAAATACACCCCTGAAATGAAGACGAATGCAGCTGCAAATCTGCTGCATTGTTACAAAGCCCAGCCCAAGAAGCTCTTTTAGCCATGCAAAGTTTGCACACCCTTAAAATAGAATAAGCTGGATATGACAATTCATGATAAATATATCAACACTATCATACTTTTCAAAAGAGTAAATAAAACCAATGACACTCAGAACACCAGCTGATTGAGAAAAACAACGTAACAAGTCTTTAAAGACACAAAGGAGCGTAAAGAAATGAGAGACTATTTTTAATACATTAAACTGATTACATTAAATTTAAAAAGGTTTCCATCCTTCACAGACTGCAGCTGCAGCTTCACTGCCAGGAAATCCTCTGCAATAAGCACAACTGTGTTAACCAATCTGAAGCCAACCACCACTAATGCTATAAGAAGCTGTTGACCTCAATTTAATGTTCGATTTACATTGTTTGTTTTTCTAGCAGATGTTTGACTAGAAGACAGTAGCAGAATCTACATTAGCAGCCTTCTTTACCAGGTTTTCCAAACAATTCTATTAAACAAAGAATGAAATCCCGTTACTGGATTCTTTGAGGAAAGAAATGTGTTTTACAAGACAATACCTTATGCTCAATTGTTTGTGTGTGTCTGCCTGCACTGATCTGTGCAGTAACTCCTCACTTAATGTCGTCCTGGCTTACGTTGTTTCATTGTTACTCGTTATGTCGCTGATCTATTTGAGAACATGCTAATTTAAAGTTGCGCAATGTTTGCTTATAATGTTGTTTCGCCGTGGGGGCTTGAAACCAGGGTGGGCCAGAAGCCCCCCCAACAGCTCCCCTCACTCCACCAGCGCCTCCCACTCACCAGTGGCCATTCAGATCAGCAACTCCCTTCTACCTTCCTGCGCCTCCCGCCTGCAGCAATCAGCTGTTTTGCAGCATTCAGGAGGCTCTGGGGTGGCAGGGGGGACTGGGGAGGAGTGAAGATGCAGCATGCAGCCTCCTCCCTTCCTCCTGCGCCTCCCACCCTCAGCAATCAGCTGTTTCATGGCATTCAGGAGGCTGGGGGGTGGAGGGAGGTGGGGAGGAGCGAGGATGCGGCACACACGGGGCGGGTTCGGAGGCGGGAAGAGACAGGGCAGGGGTGGGGCCTTAAGGGAAGGGCTGGAGTGAGAGCAGGCCTGGGACAGAGCCAGGGGTTGAGCACCCCCCAGCACTTTGGAAAGAACAGCAAGAGGAGCAGCTGGACAATCCACCCTCTTTCACCCTCTGACTCCACCATGTCGACCATGCTTCACAATTATCATTGCTGAGTACAGTATTACACTGTTGAAAATTGTTTAAAACATATACTGTATATGTATATAATGTCTTTTGTCTGGCGGAAAAAAATTCCCTGGAACCTAACCCTGCTATTTACATTAATTCTTAAGCGAATCCAATTTCCCCATAACATCATTTCACTTAAAATTGCATTTTTCAAGAACATAACTACAATGTTAAGTGAGGAGTTACTGTATGTCTCTATTGCTCCATTATACCAGGGTGATAATGTGTTTGAATGTGTTTAATATAAGATGTGTTTGAATCTATCTCTGGGCAGGAAGAAACCCATTGTAAACAAGCTGTCCAACTTCACTGGGTTCATCTGTGGAAATAGCTTTGAAGAAATATATCGTAAGTGTCAAAACCAGAATTCCAGATCAACCGATAAAATTAAAAATACATCAAAACAGAAGCTCAAAATGTAATTAGATCAAAGAGGCATCTTCTTGTTTTCATTTATATTCACAGAGGGTGTTCCAAATGAGTATAATGTAAAGAGCCCTGTATAAGTATGAAGGTAATGAATATTTATTTCTTGCGAACATGAAAATGAAGCCTGTATGTATATAAGCCCTAAGGCATAAACAAAACCTCTGAGAAGCTCAGTCGCTTCAGCGTTCCCCTGATGTGCACATCTAACAGACTCACAGAGAAGCAGGAATACATATGACGATAGCACACATTCTGCAACACTAAAAATACAGCAACTTCCAGAGGACTGGATGAGGTCTAGCCATGAAAAGGCCATGATAACATTACTGTCCATGAAAAACTGGAGTGCAGTAACTTATTTAAGTTGGAAAGAAATCAACCTTTATCATTGGTGATTCTCAAAGAAATTTACCACAAAATAGAGAATTATCATACTGCTTCTTGCTCTTGCACTGTTGCTGATAAAAGCCGCGCACGGTGAACTGTACCCACAGTTAGTACAAGTTTAACATGATAAACATCATATCAAGTACTAGGCAGAGAGCATCTGTCACAGCTACTGTACTGCTTAGTATGTTACAATGTTTTATTCCTAAAATAAAGTGTGTGTAATAGGAAAGAGTAGCAAGTTAGAACATAGGGAAATCATTATTGGAATCCATGGCGTCCTCCCTGTTTGCAGCCCCTTACTTGGGCAAAACAGCGTATTATGAAGTCACTATGTTCATTTTTACATTACAGCTATGAGGGCAATTGTGTTTACTGTTTTTCTACTTTCTCCTCTCCATGTTACCATTGTTCACACAAATGCCTGACAGCTGAATATTTTATGGGTTTTCTTAGCAACAGAGGTTATATTGTGGCACAAAGAAGCCAACGGTAAAATCTCACTGATTCCAATCAATATCACCATGGCATCACGGGAGTTATCTTGATAACTCAGGATAAAAGCCGTCATGAGCGCTTCACATTATTCAGTAGGGGTAGCCAAGATCCTTGGATTACACATACAGAACTTGAGACATCCAGCCCAAAGAGCTGAAAACATACAAGTTACAGGCCAGATGCAACTAGTTGAGGTTCCACTTGCATTTGTATTGCATTCATTTTTCTAGCATTTAAAGACTATGGAGACTTTCTTGCTCGGCCTGCTGGAGCCAATAAACAAGCCAAAAGGATAAGCCTCTGCTGAGCCTGGTTTTGTGTTTTAAATTAAATAATTAACACTACAGTCAGCAGCAGCTAGGGAGAACTCTGCTGACATGCTACTTAAATCCCTCAGAATTTTAGCTTACTGTTTAGCCTGCTGGACTGCTTTCAAAAACCGCTATATTAACCTGCAAGGAAGCATGGAGAGATAAAGGTCACAAGATGGAAGCAATTTTCTAGAAGAGATTTAGGGCTTGTCTACACTTCATATGCTTTGCCAGCATAGCTATACCAATAAAGCCCTCTAATGGAGAAGCAGATTATACCAACAAAAGAATTCTTTTGGAGGCAAAAAACACGTCCTCAAACGACAAATGCTATACCAGCAAAAGGACTCTTTTCCTAGTAGAACCACATTTATACTAAGGTTTTTGCTGGCATAGCTATGTCACCCAGGTGGTGTGACTTTTTCATGCTCCTAATCGTCCTAGCTATGCTGGCCAAAACTTTGTAATGTAGACTAAGCCACTACTAAAAACTGGATTTGGGAAAATAGGTCATTGTGCATGATACCATAGTCACAGAACTAAAGACCAGAAAAGCTACAGATGGCTAGATCACACAAGAGAACATGGCTAAAATCTGTAAGAGCAGTGACAATACCAAAGAACAAACTGATACTTCTATTTAGTTAAGTAAGTTACAGCTCTATTTCCCTAGAACACTGATGAACCATTGTTTGAATTCACAAAGGAGAACCCTGCAAGCAAATCAGAATCCACTGCTTCACTGTGACCTATTAGTTACTTCCAAATCAATCCCTATGAGAAGCTTGGTCCTCAGAAGATCTTGGAAAACTGCTGCAGTGGAGATTGGTTCTACACATCAAGAATTAGACTGGGTCTGTACTGGCCAGTTCACTCTCATAGCACTTCTCTGGGGACCACATTGATTACTACAGAATTTGAGTTTTAATTTTAAAAGTTTCTAACCTTATCCTTGAAAAGATTTCTTTCAGAATGTGATTGGATATTGATACTTCCTGAGCCTGTGTAGGAGCAGGATTTTATAATTGTTCTATGAGAATTAATGTATGATTTGATTTCATCCTGCAGCCATCCGTTTTGAATAGCAGAAAGGAATAACAGACCAGAACAATCCTTATGACTGATTATGGTCACCCTTTTGTTTTAGGATAAGTTATAATGTCTACTATAGTTTCCTATATGTATTACAAATTAGGCACTCTAGTGAAATATACATTTCTTTCTTTTAAGATTTTAGTAAGAGACAGGATCTTGTATTGTGTCTATGTTAAGGAGATTAGAGGAATGTTGAGGGCCTGAAGCCCCAATGTGAATTGTTTTAGTTATAAGATTTAGCAAGGCTTGGTTTACAATTGTATTCTGCTGAATATAAAATGCTGTCTGTATACCTTAAAGGTTTCTGTAAGAGATTGTTTGTGTGAATGAGAAATGCATGCATCAGGAAAAGATAAGGTATGAAAGCCATCACAAATGTCCAGATGGTCAAGAAGAAGTGAAAAGAACAGGAGTACTTGTGGCACCTTAGAGACTAACAAATTTATTAGAGCATAAGCTTTCGTGGACTACAGCCCACTTCTTCGGATGCATAAGTGAGAGACTTGGAAAGACCAGGAGACAATCAGAAATCATCCATTGTATCCGATGCTAAACATGTTAGCACCTTTCAAGTGTAGCCATCACTTTTTGAAAATGTGACCCTAATAAATATTAACTATTTTGCATCTTATCATAAAGTAGAACCATCTAGCTATTGTGTCATACGTAGAGTTTAAAGAAACCCCCTAATATGACCCTTTCCACCCAGATTATACCTCTGAACTTGCATGATAAGTGAAGTCAGAAAAGGGGTTCCATTTGGCTCTTCCATGCCATACTAGAACAACGACATCTGGAATATGGAGATAAGTTCATGATATCAGCTAAAATTATGTTGGAATAAGCAGTGGGGAAAATGCAAGACATTAATCAAATTAACTGATTTTAAAGCAGGGGTGTCATCTAATTCATTGCATTACTTTTCTTAGTGCTTTTGTTACTGAACATTAACCATGTAAATCTTTTCAGCGGTTTTCGGGTATGTTTTTATTAGCGCTGTTGATTAATCACAGTTAACTCATGCTATTAACTCAAAAATATTAATCGAGATTAATTGCCATTTTAATTGCACTGTTAAACAATAGAATACCAACTGAAATTTATTAAATATTTTGGATTTTTTTCTACATTTTCAAATATGTTGATTTCAATTACAACACAGAATACAAAGTGTACAGTGCTCATTTATTTTTATAATGCAAATATTTGTAATAAAAATATAAGTATGAGGTGAACTGAAAAATACTATATCAAGTACCATAGTGCAATCTCTTTGTCATGAAAACGCAACTTAGAAATGCAAATTTTTTTTGATTACATAACTGCACTCAAAAACAAAA
The DNA here is from genome assembly GCF_013100865.1 of Trachemys scripta elegans. Classification (NCBI taxonomy): domain Eukaryota; kingdom Metazoa; phylum Chordata; order Testudines; family Emydidae; genus Trachemys; species Trachemys scripta. The sequence continues at coordinate 87,266,520 of NC_048303.1, read as the reverse complement.
CAATGTAAAATTTCAGAGCCTACAAGTCCGCTCAGTCCTACTTCTTGTGCAGCCAATCGGTAAGAGAAACAAGTTTGTTTACATTTACACAAGATAATGCTGCCCGCTTCTTGTTTACAGTGTCACCTGAAAGTGAGAACAGAGGTTCGCTTGGCACTTTTGTAACTGGCATTGCAAGGTATTTACGTGCCAGATATGCTAAACATTC